>NW_014332821.1:945885-1015401 GCF_000341935.2 Cephus cinctus
CACCAAATGGAAAATTCCATGGCAAAAGTGTACACCGACATCGAGGAGCCTTCCGTTGCAGATCTAATGATTAGTGAATAGTGATATTTTACGAATAAAGGAGATAAAGGAAAACGACAAATAATCGTGTAACGATTATTCTCTGGTTAGGAACGTAGATGCCGTCTCTGTCTGTTCTGAGATGAGTCTTAAAATCAATCGTGCTCGATTTTGATTCGAAAAAATGTTCTTGTCGCAATGAATTCTTTTTATTATTCCACTCGGAATCAAAATTCTCGCCTAGGCTAAATTGCGAATTTTTAAAAATTAATCATATACAGCTACTAATCTTACGTCAGCCGCACAAATTGTCTATGGAAAATGTACGCGCGTACGATACAGTAGTACATACATCTTTTTCTTTAATTTATTAATAATCGTTGCGACTTCGCATTAATCGATAATGGTGTTTCAGACGCCAATTATCCTTTTAACTATGAAGCTGGGCCAACTTTTCGTGAGATATGTCTGTTGAGAAAATATATCTTAAATGTAGACACTATTAGAAAGACTAATCGCTAATTCCCCCTGGCCCATACGAAGCGGATGAGTGAAGCCGTATAAGTTTTACACGTAAACAGCATATTCCGTATCTGACGTATATAATTGTCGTCGAGTGAAAAAAATAAATTTCTTGCCGTAAATTAGATGTTTCTCCGTGACGGATAAGCGGCAAGGATTTCTTTTCTCTTTTTCATTTATACTCTCGGCATTAATTACCGAGAGAGTTTAAGAGATCCTTGTTGTGGGTTTATAACCTGTACGATCCTTATTGTTCACATTTCAGCTTAAGCAGTTTGCTTATCTTACCTAGTCGCATATCATCCTTTTTTTGTAACGGAAAACTGTTTTCCTAAAATAACGAATTTACGCGTTCGGTATTGGGTTCCAGTGTGATTGTGTAAATATTTTCTTTCCTTGTCCCTCATGTTTGTTTATACCAGTTACGGTCCGGTTGAGCTTAGCATCGTCGTTCATTGTAAAAAAATTAAGTGTAAAATCATTGGCTCGTCGTTAGGAAATTTTCTTTTTCAGAATTTTCCTGTTTGCTCGACGACTGACGTGCCAACGGCAAATATTTGTATTTCAAGTATCGATACTCGTTAACCTTCACAGCATTCCCCTCTTTACAATGCACGAACGTACTTAGCCTAATCGAACCTTTATATCTAACCCTTTTAGAAGCACATCAACGACACTAAATTCATCTACCTACTTGGCAGTAAAGTCTTCGTCATTGACTTAATTAATTATTTCACCATCCGCCTACAATCTCTGGCGAAGCTCGACCGGGCGAGTAAATCCGGATGTGTTCGTAAGCACGGCCATATTTTTTATATTCGATCGACTCTACGTCGACATTAGGATTATAACCCGACTTCAGCTCTGCGTCCACCATAAGAATTCACCAGAAACGTTGTGTGCTGTTCCATAAATTCTTGAGGCTGGATCGAAAGTCGAACCGGAAGTTCTGGTAGTATCACGCTATGTTACTTCCGCTCATAGTAGTAACACATTTCTTTTCCGGTGTATTCTGACTCTCGGAGTTACTCCTGACAGCTTTTGGTGGACTTCCCGGTGTTGGTGTAACATCGCCCGGAAGTGGATTATTATTATTGGTCGAGGTAGAACTTCTCCTGCCGTTTTCCCTGGTCGGCGACTTGACATCGAATACCGATGTGTCCGACTCGATGTCCGAATCGATCTGAAAATTGACATATATCATTTCCTGGCGGATGTAAATGGAACTAAAATGAAACTACAGCGTAAACTCGTCATGCTTTAGTAACGCGCATGCGTATTACATGAATATGCGTAGTGTCACGCGTTAGGTGATAGAAATGAGGATGAGATGATGCTATACCTTGTTGAAACACACTACCTGTCTGGTAGCGGGATGAGGACTGAGTGAAAGCCTTTCACTGGTGTCGCTACCGCAGCTTGAACTTTCGCTCATCTCCGTGGTAAATTTACGAGAAGCTCTTGGACTCGGTGGTGCAGGTCTGCTATGACCTCCTAGATTCAGGCCGACATTCCTTAAGCATACCTGGGACTGTATGTGCTCGCAGACACGTCGGAACCGTCTTATGTTGCCTGGGGAAATTAACGATTGATATGCTATTAAACGAAGCTTCGTTTCTGCTCCCTGGTTAGTTGACAGCTGAAGAGTGACAATGTATATAGGGATAATGGATCTAGTACAGGGGTTAGCTATTAATTGTAAGACTCTAACTCTACGGTCCGAACAAAAGACTCACGGTCGCCGGCAGAACGCGGAGGAAGAGCTTTCGCGATGAAAAAAGAAAAATATACAACGTATTTGGTGTGTGTGTGTGTATATATATATATATAAAGTATGGAGTATGCATATACTGTAGTTATGAACGTGCCAAGGTAGCATCGATCTAGTTGCGCTTGGATGACTGCCAAATGCCAAACACCAAACCACCTGAGCTTGCTAACTAAAGCGTACACTCCTTCGTAAGGAGCTTTGCATTCTTGGTCACATCGTAAACTCGGCCTAGCCGTGTCTTCGACATTTCTAATATTGCTGTAAAATCGTAATTGTGATCATAGCGCACAAGGCCTTGTATATATTAATGTATATGATAATAAGTGTATACAATATTAATATTGCGCGCGCTATTTCTTATATATTATGTTGGATATATGTTTTTAGTAATGAAACTTCTCAGTGTAATCTGAACAGTTATTTGAGATTCATTAGTGTGAATGGTTATCAGAAATATTTATCGCCTTAACCACTTACCACTGAGAAGGGTGAAGGTTATCGCGAACAAAGGTTCATTGGGCTGTTTCGAAATAGCACTGATGTCAACCTGAAACCTGACTTGTCTCTGGAACATGGCTGGTGCGGTACTTCCTCTTTTATATTCGACTCTAAAGGACATTGGCGAGCTGACACTGTGAGACAATTCGGCTATCTGTAAAACGGAGAATACCACGATTCATATATTAGGATTAATTTTGGGGGTGTCGAAAAAGGGGGAAAAAATAATGAGAGAAAGGAATCTTTTTCTCTTGAGTAGAGTTAACGAGGTTTTGAATGGAAGTTCATCAATTTTTTTTTCATGTTTCTTAGATAGAGTCCTCCTAACGCTAACTAAATATGCGAAGCTTAGCTCTTGGCGTTTTCAAAGTTCGAATTTTTATATTTTTCAATATTCTCACTTGAAAGAAAAATTATTTTATTTAGGAAAGTCTCAAAGGTCATAAAGTTTAGCCCGTATCGAGCTTAGATGGTAGGTCGTTCAGAAAATAACATCGCTTTGAGATCGATCGATCGAAGATATAAATCAAACGATAAAAAGGAGATACTTACCGATAGAAATGCATGTATCAGATCTGCCTTCACACTGGCTAAAGGTTTCCCTGTCACCAGAATCGTAAAAGTCTCGTCCTTCTCTGTAGTCATGAGACTACCGAACCAAGATTTCTTGGTGAGTTCTGGCGAGGAGTCCGGTGTGAGGTGTACCTTTAAAATTGTGAATAAAATAACATTGAAAATGAAAACACTTCTTAACCTAGGCATACTCGTAAGATAATTAGCAAATATTTGTATCAAACTAAAAAAAAATATATCATTTACCTCCTCAGAACTGGTGAGCAGTTTGCGTCTATGAAATCTCGGACTTCCCAAGAAAGAATTCTTAATGGTGGTCAGACGTGATCTCCAATGATGGGCACCGGATCCTGCACCCGTATGAGGAGATCCTGGCGGTGTAACGCCAATAGCAACCACTGTAAGTATTCGGATTTTCCGAAAAATTAATTTCTCATCCATTACATTTTATTTTTTAATTTAAAAAAAAAGTCAAATAACAATACTGCTCTAAATATTGTACATGCACATTCAGATGTACGCTCGTCTTTTAAATAATGACTCTAGTACTTTTTCTTGTTAGTCGCCATTATGGGACACGCGTGCATTTTTCAGAAGCACTGAAATATAAAACAGCTACTCAGACGTACAGTAGAGAGTCGAAATGCCTGAAGCCAGAATTTCTCCTTGTATGCACAAAAGTACTGAGGATTTAAAGTGAGTTTTTTTTATGTTTCACGATTTAACGACGTATCCTAAATTCTCTATAGAAACAACGCAGGATTATCCACAATTATTCCTGCATATTGAAAATTGAATTTGATTCCATCCAAGGCATTACTGTAATAGAATTACAGTTTCTTCTTTGCTATTAAATCGCGTAAACGAGAAGAAGGAACCCAAGTACGCTAGACTGTTTGTTGAAAATCCTATTTAAACATCGTCGACAGATACGGGAGTATAGGAGTAAACACGAAGACACTTAGCGTAATTTGATAGGTCGGTGTAGGGTAACTGTTTATGGGGTAAGTTAGCTTAAGTGGTAGATCAATGCGATCTATTCTGTTTCTACGTGACGTAATAACCGACAGCATACAATATAGCTACTCGGGTTACTATAAACGACTGATTAGCATATTAATCAAATATATTGTCTGCGATTCGCAATCATATGAAGGATATTAGCAGTTTAATCCATAGTATTATAATTCTCATTAAGCATCATTAATGTCATCAGGTTTTTTCATCCTTATGTATTTAACGTTATATAAACTTTTAAAAGGTGAACCACTGTCGCTATACGTATACGCAATTTTTAACAACTTCTGTTCAAGGATCAATTTTACTATTATATAAAATCTCACGCTTACCTGGCTGAACTTCATTTAATTCTATGCCAACGCTGGCCAATGGCGGTATAGGAGCTGGGATTCCTTGAGCGGGATTACTATTTCCGCCACTGGTACCAATGGTGGACAGTCTATGGGGACTTCCGGTCTGAGCTAAATGAGAGCTTGGCACAGCTCTATGAGGACTAAGGAGTCCAGCTACATTCGGTGCATGAAGTGGAGATCCACCCGGTGTCGACGTATGGGAATGTGAAGCATGACTATGGGAACCCGTACTTGGTGAGCGTCTCGCATGGTGTCTCGTGCTGTAACAATTGATTAAATTAAAGAACTCTCTAGGGAATGTTCAATTCGTCGATAAGGGTCATGCGCGCGAGATACAGAGTGTTACGAGGTAGGGAGTTAAACGTGTAAATTTACATAGCTCTTGTAAAAAGGTCTCTTCGGGGGCTCCGAGAGAGATGGGTATGTTAGTCGAGCTCTCTAGAAAGAATTTGAAATTCTCAAGGCCTGGAGATGCGAAAGTTTTGTGAAGTTTCGAAACCGGAAGTCGAAATTTATTGCGGATATATTTACGCACCCGTAATGTAAGTATAATAATTATGCGCATTAGCTAACGGGTAGCAAGAGGCAGTAATAACAAGTATGCGATTTTGTGCACGCTAGTAGCCAAGGAGGGAATGCGTCACGCGAGTTGAAGTTACTTCACGTAGCCATTAGTGTATATATAGTCACATTTTAAGTAGTTCTGTCTTCGCATAAAATTGTAGAGGTACGTCGAGTTTCATGACTCAGGAATTCTTTGAGAAGGAGAGTGCCAAGATAGAAGTTATAGGATGCCATGGGGATCACTGCATGTAATGCATTGTAATGTAAGTTAAAAAAGAAAAAAAAAAAGAAATCTGATTCAAACTTAATATACTACCCTGATACTCAAGTATACAATCATAAGTTTCTAGACCTAAACAAGGGAATTCTACCTAGATTGCCTCCTTGGTGTTAAAGGTGACCCATGACTGATTTGTCCCAGATTCAATGCTGTACTTCCGTTGACTCTGCAAGTGTCTACTCGCTTCCTGGGTGGATCAGCTTCCAGTTGTCCTGCAGAGCCTCTCAAACCACCCCTCATGACTTCCAGTTCATCCTCGCAGGCTGGTCTTCTGCGTTTCCTCTCCAGAAGTAGGAAATAAATAACCTTTTCCGTATTGTGACTAAGAGATGAAAGAGAAAAGATAGTCATTAGGTTAATGAACACACAACAAGCACTGAGAAAGTTCTTACGTATCAGATGATCTCTCAAGGAATCTCTCAAGTTCTTAAAAAAACGGGCTCATGTACCAAGTTCTATTAGCGATCCATTTAGGGGTGGCTAATGTCAAATCGATTCTCTTCTTTAAGGTCGACGAGTCATGCGTGAACGATATCATTTACAGAAGATGAAGCTCACACTTGGTTAACCTTACTTTGGACTAAGAAGTTCCTGGATAAGTTTATCCCGCTCCTTGAAACATCCCAGGCTGGCGATTGCCTGGAGCACGTCGGGATCGATGGCGTCCACGGACGGAATCACGTGCGTTTGCACAACGTCCATCATCGAGAGCTCCAGTTCCAATTCACCTTTACCAGCAGCCGTTACCCAAATGTGCCTGTTGATCTCAGCCAGCTGAAAGCCAAGCATGGGACCAGTCGGTTGGAAGTGTTTTCCGTAAAATGCGGTGACTCAGTTTGACAAGAACAAAATAAGGGAGGAAAGAAAGATTGATTGAGAAGTATCGACTGTCGCGACAACACATAGCTCAATGCTGATGGGTGTAACACTATTTTCATATAGGACTTACCGTTAATCTCTTATCTGGATTGACTTCGATCATCCCTCTCAGTAAATTCTGACAGTCCGGTGGTACAAAGTGCGGTATGTGAAACACACCCCTTTTAACTTTCTCTAAAAGCTGTCTAAGATTATCGTCGTCAAAGGGTAAGGCGCCAACCAAAAGAGCGTACAGGATAACACCACAGGACCAAACATCCGCTTTTCTACCGTCATATTTTTCACCCTGAAAATCAAACAAATTGATATTTATTTGAAAACAAATTCATTAATACTCATCGTTCTTTTCACGCTAAGACGTAGCTAAGACGTATGTACAAGTCGTCACACTCAATCACGGAAAATCTTTACCCTTAATCAGACAATCACTGTGTCTATTTTCTCTGGCAACACATGCTCCATATAATATATACCCAACAGGCATTCAAGTATACATGGATTAGAAAGGTCTGTGAATTATTCCAAAATTCCTTGTAAACTTCAACAGTATAAACACCAAGGAGCCCCTATCGAATTGTCAAGTATCATTATGCGCAGGCAATTATATTAAATTCAAGTGTTGATACACAAAAGACCCCGTTCTCTTAGAAAATTATCTCAGACACTATTCAACCCCACTGAAGCCTTTCTTCCCTGTCTACATAAGATAGATACATTGAATCGTAAGTCATCGATATTAAATTCCATAGACGTCGCATGACGTTATTGATTTTATCATGAGCAAAGTCAATGGACGGTCTGCGTGTCCGGTAGCCATTTTCCGTACAGGTACATCATTAATTATACTACATCATAGATGCTACATATTCCGATAGCAATCACTTACTCTAATAACTTCAGGACAGGCGTAATGAGGGGAGCCACAGCTTGTCTCCAGCATTGAACCGGCTGGCTGTAGGGATGCCATGCCAAAATCCGCTATTTTAATATTATTCTTCTCGTCCAGTAAGAGATTTTCGGGCTTCAGATCACGATGACTGCAAAATCAAGTGGAAGGAACTGATATTGAAAATAATCATTGCTTAGGTATTACATATACATGGTCTTGGGAGAGTCCGGTTTTCATTAATCGATCGTCCTTCCTCAGGGCTCTGGGACTTCACCGTTATCAATTCGCTATTCTTTTTACGCAACGATAAGAATTTCCATCGTCAATCTATTGGACTGTAGACCAATCTCACGGAAGGATCGATTTATATTTTTTAACTGCAACACGTCCTCCGTACCGTTCACGGAAAGACATTGCTCGTGCATAACCTTTTTTTGCAAGCTTTTATGCATATTAGTATACGGGATATACCCCTGATCAAAGTGCTATTTCCTGATTCGCTAATCAACGATATCAAAGGGGATGGTATGACGTTGCCTTTAATTAAAAGAAAATATTCTGTCGCAACTATTAAATTCATTTGATGTCAAGGACCTCGTCAGGATGTTTTAGTTACCAGTGATACCGAATGACTATAACGTGAGGTCCTTGAACGTCATTCGTTTTATTTAATGATTGTACCTCAATGATTTTATGGTAAATATATTTGCAATACAATTTTGGGGATTTTTCAAAATCCAGTAAAATCACAGGGAGATGAATCTGATATAATCGTTAATTATAAAAAGAATCGTATATGCGATGATGCTGAATGAGGTTACGTGAAAATAATTCATTCAAAGATGTCAGACTTAATGACGCGAGGAACATTTAATTACCGTATCTGAAATATTCGCTCGCTTCATTAGCGCAATTACAGTAAATTAACGGAAACGTGTGATACAGGGGTGGTTCTCAGAAAAAAAAATACCATTCTTAAGCCTCAATAACTCGGGGTCACTCGGTGGAAGAAACGAGAAAAGTTAAGAATGAAACTTGAAAAACTCTCTCCCTAAGCATGGTTGGAATCAGGAAAAATGTTGAAAGAGCTATCTATATGTATATATTAACCCCACATACTACGGAGAAAATAGAAGTTATATACTTAAAATCTATATATAGAAATTTAAATATCTCGTGGAAATATTGCAGAGCGAGATGACTCAGCGGAGTTTTATGCGCAGAATGTCGATAAAAGGGTCCGTGCAGGTTCCTGCCAAAAGCTCAGGTATCACCCAGTATCATGGAGATGCAGACGAAGAAGCGAGGAGAATATGATCGCATGGATTTTGAATGGGAAAAAAAGCCAATAAATCTTGTGGTACGCGAAAGTCAAGTAGATCCATGGTATAACCCAGAGGAGGCATTTAGAGAACACAATGGGACGTAAGGTGCATATGACATTTCTAGGACCGATGACGTTTTACGAGGGTAATAAATTATATTCCCTTCGATATAATGGAAAGGACCTTCTCTTGCTTTCCATTCGCCAGATTGAATCTATTTTCGTATTTATTCAATTGGGGTAGCTCGCTCCGAAACAGTTTGCCAACTAGGTCTCCTTCTGCCGAACCCCTTGTATACGTCTGCTTTGTTTTACTTTCTTGGTCAAGAGACAAGAATAGAGCCTTAACCCATTTAGAGGGTATCCTGGGTTTGAAACTCGTGGTGGAACGAGACGGCACTCTTGAACAGATGGATAACGAGCTATTGATTCCCTTCCCGTTATCGATTATTGGTACCTTCTCTTCGTCGGAATGCCAGCACGTGTCACGCACCCCTAACGTCTGCGTGATTGAAAACCAGTGGGTTACACAGATGAATTTTTATCGCGACAGATTCTGAAGAAGACGATACAAAAATTCGAAGAGGTCAAGTACCCTTAACGCCAATTTTATTCGGGACACCTGAATTTCTATATAGCAGGAGACTGTTAAGATAAGCTTAGGAGGGTCGAACCCCCAGATTTACACAAGACTTAACGCCGATGATTAAATCGTGCCAGGTTAAAACTTACCATATACTATGACTGTGGCAAAAGTCTAAGGCTGAGACGATCTGTCGAAAAAAGCGTCTGGCTTCCTTAGGGGTGAGTCTACCCTTTTTTACAAGATAGTCGAACAGCTCACCGCCCGATACGTGTTCGAGAACGAGATATCTGAAAGCGATGAAAAAAAAAAATTAATAAACCGTTAAAGTCGGTTTAGCCCTTAAAGTCTTGCAAGGGTTTCTCTCTCTCTCTCTCTTTTTTTTACGAAGGGTGTACAAGTTTTCCCCAGATGCTTCTTATGAATCCGTCACTTCCGTCCGACAGTCTTGACGACGTGTCGCGTTCTTTCACCCTGAGCAAACTTTAACGGAAATTGGAAAGACGGGCTTCCCCGCTGTTTCAAAGTACACGGGATTAATCCTCCCGGGAAGGTGTTTGAACACCCTTAGAAAATTCGTAAGTGTAACCCCTTTTTCTTTACCATAAGGGTTTTTTAATACAGGTCAAAACTTGACTTTCCTGACTATACTTACAAATACTTCTTGTTCTCGTACACGTCCGACAGCCCTAATACGTGAGGGTGGTCGATAAGCTTCATAATGGCGATCTCGCGTTCCACCTTCATCAACACGGACTCCGAGAGTTTTTCGCGGTTGATGATCTTGATCGCCACCTTCTTACCCAGCACGCAATGGACCCCGAGCTTGACTAGACCTATAAAAAAAAAAGAAATGCTCTATCGTCACAAACTTGTTCATTAAGTTAAGGCCATTTAAGATGCTGTAATTTGATTGATGACCAAAGTGTGAGAGCGTGTTTTACGAATGTTAAATGATTATTCGAAATGGGAGTGATTGTACGATGATAACTATTAGTAAATCTAACCACAGTAATTTCATGAAAGATCATCGATCGTTCCATATTTCTTTTTATGTAGAAAATCTGTAATTGACAAAATTAATTTTTATCCACTTTGTTAAGTCTTATGGCATTAACTTTATCGGGGTTGACGTTTGCGCTGTAAGGCTTTGAGGGTGTACTATGGGAAATTTCTCGCGAATGATACACCCGGAGGATGAGACAAGAAGTGTCGGCATGTAAAACGCATAGACGATATACGATCTTTTGAAGTTTCATACATTATGTTTCCCCTATATGTGGAAAGAGGGTACAGGCATAAGGGTTTCTGTATGTTAATATTATATACAGTATGAGAATAGTTAATGCTAATATGGAAAACGTGTGGATAAACTTTAAAGGAAACTAGCTTAAGGGATCATCACAGTGTAAAATTTTCAAAAAATCGATTTTTTTTGTTACATTATCTGATAGTATACACGGTTATAAACATTTTGACCAATTTTTATGTCGAAATTCGAATTATTTCCGTCGCTACAGCCTTTGTTAGAAAAAGGGATTGGAGGGTCTGACCTGGCGCACTCCGAACTTTAAACGCGTTTTTCTCGGAATGGTGTTTTTAAAAACGGTGGCCACTCTCAAAGGAAGAATTTTTAAGCTATCCATTTGAAATTCTAACAGAACATTCTTCACGTCATTTCTTATGTTGCTATGGAAGCTTTTTTTTTTGAAATCTTCCTATTTTGTTTTACGAAAAACTGTCGAAAACAAAGACTAAATTTTATACGTGTTGTTCAAACCGACGCCATTTTTTCAAATTTCACTAACAACAAAAAAGCCTAGATAGGAGCATAGCGGCTTTCCTTCAGATTTATAAACCATTTGAAATTTTTGTTTGAGGTAAAATTTGCGCCCGCAATCCTGGCCACCATGGGACACCATTTTTTTTCCATTCAATTTTCCACAAATAAAAACAACGTTAAACAATACATAAAGAAACTTAAAAAAATCATTTTGTATACTTCATAGGTGCTTTAATTTGTAAAAAAAAAAATTAGACCGATTACCATCCACCTAAAAAAAAATCGCGAAAATCGGCTTTTTTCGGGCGGTCACACTGTGATGATCCCTTAACAGAACGTAACAATAGGAGACCGCCTGCCTGAGGTAGAAGTGCCTAAGGTTTCAAATCAATATTAGTCCCAAGTTTTTAGTGAATTAAAGGAGTCTAGTCGATTTACTATTTTATTGTTAGAACCATATATGTACATTCGGTGCACTCGATGTCGGAAGAGGCAGTCATTGTCAGGAAATATTAAAAATCACCCTTGTTTAACACTGTGGCTTCCTTTGATCTCCAAAAGGATCTGGGATAATTCAAAAGGACCACCCCCGAAGGTAGAATGTACAGGGATGAAAAAGTTGAAAAAAAAAACAAATTTAACGTAGGGAAAGTCGTTTCTTGGCAAAGTGTCATATCGAGTTTACATCCTTCGTGATGCCGCCTATGAAACGTCATTTCACTAGTCCCGATGGGACAGAAATAAAAGATTTTGAGCGTATCGTCTACGAGCGTGTCTAAGAATAAAAAATTCAAAATAATCACGTTAACCCGATAAGAAATATTTATTTCAGATCCTCGACTTCCGACTCGAATTACAGTAAACTTGATTCCCCCTCGGTTTGCTTTGAGACGCTGCTAATACAAAATGTCGGTAGTACTAAAATATACGGTTCGAGTGGGAATCATGGATCTCACTAAATCTTTAAAATGGTCATTGCCACTTGAATCTACCCTCGTTTGATTTCAATTGAGATAGAATAGATTTATGCCTGAACCTTTCACTAGAGAACGGCGTGTCGGATCGATGCCTTACAATCCTGCTTTGTCTGTCTAGTATATTCCTAGCCACGACAATCCACCCAGCGTGCATATCATTGCCTTAGCATATTATCGATATACCCGACTCTGATACACCTTCGGTATAATTACGGAAGTGACACGTCAATTTTCATTTTTCCCTCTCGTACAGTCGCAGACGAATAAACGAAGCGACGTTTAAAAAATGTCGCATTGAATATTCTCGGTGTAATAATTGAACTCGATTCAGCTTATTTTTAATCAAATAATCCCGAGCTACGTCCGACGGTGACAGCACCGTTAAGAAGAAGGTGTCACCGACTTGGAGGAACGCTGATTCCTTTACAGTGGAAATAAAATTAGGATGAGGAAAATGGTGGGTCAGAACGAAGGCAGAGTTATTGGACTAACGGAATTGGCTTAAGCCGTCGTCTGAAGTCCAAGACGGGAGGTCGGAGGGGACGCTGTCTTTATCCTCTTAAAGAGACCGGAGAAGCTCTTACTATCGTAAATAAGGAAACGGTCACAAGGAAGAAGTCCTGCAGTCAGATCAAAAAATAACACTAACCAGGATGGTCTACAATTTCAAATGTTTTATTGTCATTGATTAAATAATATGCATAATAATATTTGACACGAGATCATCTGCCGTGTCGTCCACCATTAAGCTAGTGAATTTTATCGATCCATTGATTAAATTCAACGAGACTTAACCTCTATGATAATAGTAGACATGTAGATGCAGAAGTGCATTCTGGGATTATAAATAAATTCCATTAAGTTTACCACTCGTTAAATTCAGTGACGTTAAAATGCACTCGTTCTAACGAGGATTTACGAAAGGTGTGATTTTCCGATATCGACTCTCGTTCAATTTCAAATTGTACTTTGTTTAACTCGCACGGTACGATTTGCACCGAGTACATAACCTCTGCTTATGTCTGATCCGCGTTTATTTTACGGCCGTGTATACGGAGAGAATGGAAGCCCCGTGTACGTTCTTGGTGCTCGTTGTGAAGCTTCCTTAGCACATTTAACAGAGAACTAAAACTTTCACGTGATGGTACTTATGAAACACCTCATTGCGGATTCGAAAACGCAGGGTTTAAATTGCACACGCGCAACGAGTCGCTTATGCCTGGTGGGAACGAAATTTGTATAAGGAGATCGACGAGTAAATATATACTGTACCGTATGTACTACATGGTGCATAGTAATCATATAGGTCCGGGTATGGAAATAGATAAAACTTTTCATCCTCGTTGGATTAATATTTTGTTCTCATGTTATTCAGGAGCGATGCGTCGTAAAGTACGAATTTTCGTATTTCGAAGTGTGGGAAATAGCGAAATGCAGATAGAAAAATGGAGGAGGACGGTGAGAAATTGCGAAGGATTTTTCCATTTTTCATGAAATCCACCTGACGACGGTCCACCGACTTCGTGTTGACTGACATGCGCTAATGGAGATATCAGCCTTTTTTTTCGCCCTCGTTACGTTTCTTGCCTAACCCTCTGACACTATTCCCAGGCTAGTGAGATTTTTCTTGAAAAAAATTTTCTCCTGAAAACCATCCCTTCCGGCCAAGAGATGGACTGAAAAATTTTCGTTGTTTTTCCTATTGGAAAAGTTGTAGCGAAAGAGGTCGTATACTTCCGTTTCTGATATATCTATACGTATAGACATTCCTATCCAGATAAGGCGTACCACCTGAACATAGGTTTAACGTAGGAATCAAATAGGCGCGCTAACTTCAAGTGATGCGCTTGGGCTGAATAATCTGGATCGGAATAACGTGTATCGGAGTAATGGTTTATCTGGGCTCGTGTTGCGATACATACTTGACTTATAATACAGAACGCAGTTTCGGGTGAAAAGGGAAGATTGAGACGTTAAAAAGTATTCTTACGATCTTATGAATTTTTACTGTTTACGCTCGATATTTGCGTTTTACTGTTTCTCACTTACTCACTTGTTCGCGGAATGGGATTCATTCATTTTCACGCGATATTATGCAAATTGAAACTAATTTACGGTGAAGGTTAAAAACAGGGACCAGGGCTTCTTCCTGCTTCTTTCGCGACTATCTGTGAAGGATGTAAATATATTTATGAAATTCTCACCAGGACCTTGTTTCCCCTTCGTGACTTCAAAACTCCATGGGAAAATTAAATCATATTATACAGAATTACATTTTGCATCTTAATACATGATATAATGTGGTACTGCAGGTATATAGCATAGTCCTTCCACGAGTAAAATATTTTCTTTCTTTGACAGATTGCAAATACATACGCAATGAAGGTCCATCTTTGGTTGATACCATTCAAATGTTACTGTACATATTTTCAGTTCTCCAATCTTCTGTATACACCGTAAAATTTCTTTCTGCCGTTATCAAAGACGTTCTACCCTATCGGTAGAGCACGACGAGACTCTATGGATGTCTCATGGTTTTTTTGTCTCCTATGATAATTTTCACCGAGAAATTTGCACGAGAAATTATATAAAAAATTCTCTCCGTGTAGTTGCCACATTTTCTGGCACATTTACCGGCAACGCGTATAGAAATCACCCACTTTCTTGCGGCGTTCTGTAAATCGGTAGTAATCTTTGGGTAGAGGGATACAAAAGTTAATCAAGTTATTATTCGACGTTTACCCGGCAATCTGTCAATGTAAAATAAATTAATGAAAATTTCCGTTTGGATCCTTCGATCCTACCCGCTTTCGTAAATAAAGATCGATGGATCTTTGATGATTAATATTTGACTGTATAATTTTCTCTAGAATTCGTTAATGGCTCTGGTGAAAATTCCATGAATAATTTTATAATGAAATTTCATAAGTTAGTATCTAACGAAGGGAATAACTGGTGAGAGAGTAGATACAGTAGAGCGTGCACGTTCTAGGCCAGTCAGTAGTTCAATGTGAAGCAAGTGTACACGTACGGACTATACGTAGCTCGTTAGTTAAATATGAAGTGCAGAATGGCATACCCGACCTGTCTCAATGAAAATTTTTAGAATTCTTTCAAGGTCAAAACATGTTCAGGCAATTTAGTCCTTTTATAAATATTCATTAAAGCCTGTTATTGTACATTTAGGTTATGAGGTAAGAAATCCTTTTTTTGTATAATAATTTACGTTGCCAAGTGGCGTCGATTCGAATTCGAATACGTTTCTATGCTCGAACGAAACTACCCCTCTGCCTTGGGCTACACTCGCTCGATAGTA
Source organism: Cephus cinctus (assembly GCF_000341935.2). Taxonomy (NCBI): domain Eukaryota; kingdom Metazoa; phylum Arthropoda; class Insecta; order Hymenoptera; family Cephidae; genus Cephus; species Cephus cinctus. Next base: position 961,257 of record NW_014332821.1, read on the forward strand.
ACGCAGGGGTTGTGTACGTACACAACGACTCCACGTTGCCTGTGCGTTAAAACTGTTTATTGTCTGCGAGGCCTTAGGCTACGAGTCATAATTCCATTTCCTTTGTAGCTCCGTAATAAGACGTCAGAGCAGGATATGAACGTAGATATTGAGTAACTTTAGAACGCTTAAAAGTCATTTGTGAAACTTGAAAGAATCTTTAGGCTTTCAATTCGATTTATTAAGAATATCGTCAGGATCGCTCTGCTCATTGCATTAATCGATTAGGGATACACAACATACAGTGGAGAAAACTTTTTCCCATTATAGAAAATTACATTATCTAAACGATATTAGATAAGGATTTAACGAAAGCCTAAACCGTCTCTACAGTCTGTTTCCGAATAAAGCCACAAAGCGATAAGGAAGAGTAAATAAAAAAACAATTGATACATTCTAAAATTCCCAAGGCGCCAATAGCGACGGGCTGACGAAACTCGAATGAAATATTCAAAAGGTCGAAGATCCTGAAATCATGGCTCTATTTTCGGTATAACAAAACTTCAAAATGGTGGATCAATCCATCTCGAAAGTGCCAATTATCCATCGGCACTGTGAGCTAAAGTATAGAATTCGGGTTTTATGACCTCCCCCTTAATAAAGGTACCTACTTTACCACTTGGGGAATTAAATAACTCAATCTCCAAGAACCAAAGCAATTACTTCTGATACAGGCAGCTTCGTATACATAGTTCGATTCTTACCTACCGCGACCTTCGATCTGATTGATTTTTCGCTTTGAAACACGGTCACGCCCTTCCTACAATTTCCAACCATTGCTTGTGCACGCTTCTGGATTTTTACAAGCGTCGCGGCGTCCCGTCACAATGTAACCGGCCTTTGTACGATTTCATATACATCATCACGCGTACCCACGTACGTTCTTATACATAAAAGACACGTACCATAAAGTACCGTGCTGACACGGAAATCCGTTATTGCAACGATAATTTGTGGGTAATATCACGCCCGAGGTAATTATTATCAGGTATAGCCATGACACGAGACTGCAATTAATTCAGGCAACTTCTTTGCCCTTATTGTGCTCTATGCTAACAGTAAGGAAAAAGGGTCTACGGTTCTTAAATCCCTCCGTTGAACTTGGCAGTATCCCTGGTCACCCTTGTCCTTTGCCTTTAAACAATTTTTTCCCTACTCTCCCTAACACCACCTGCGTCTCCTCTTTTGCTGTCTTGCCTGATAGCGCACAATGTGCTCAGCCCTCCTGTATAATATCTCGTATCGTCTTCGTCGCGTGATTAGTGCGAACGCAGGGCAGCCAGGAAGGTGCGCTGTCAGTTAAAGGCAATTTAGAAGCAAGGTCTCGGCGTAAGTGCATCGTCCTCCCAGCAGGAAGAATCTCATAATGGACCCATTAAGTCGCTGGCAATTTGACACTTTGTCACGTGTCTTGAACGTCGGGGAACTTTTTCTCAGTCGGACTGCTGGGCAATGTATGATGCGATGTAAATTATTTACGTGTTTTTCCTATGTGGCTCAAATAGACATTCTTTCGGGCATTTACTGAGAACTAGTGAAATTACGTTGTTGTTTCTGCTGTGTATCTGATTGCGATCTAGTGGTGTTCATGCTTGACAGTGTTCCTTTATTATGGGAGCGTGAAAGTAAGAAAGAAGTGAAAGTTTAAACTATAAAGAGAAAAATGTTTAATTTTCTTCATCTGTTTTTTGAAATTGCTCAGTGTCACGGAATGGCTCGTTTCTTGAATTCTTGAACACGCGCTACCAAGAACGGGTGGTCGATGAATGAGAGAAGACACAGCTATTTGTATGGTTTTTATGTTTTTCTTTTCTATGTGCTCTTTCACGGTGGGAAAATACTTAACGGCCTACAGGGTACAGAAGGGATGTGTCGTTTGCTTTATTTTCTTTTATCTCGGCATGTAAAGTCTACGAACAATGCTGGAAAATTGTACTTCCATCCCTCGTCCCGTGGGATAATTGAAGGAGAGCATAATCTCCATAACGATTTTGCTGTCAGTTGGGGCTGCTGGAATTCTGTCTGTCAAAGAGCCGATAGACACTGATGTGATCAATAAATCTGATCACTCGATATTCGTGTGAAGAATTTTTACATTTATTTCTATGACTTAAATATAGGTACGCAATAATGTTGGAAAAACTGTTAAAAATATTCTTGAGCGTGTATATAAACAATGACCCTGTCTAAATTACCTTATGAAAAAAATGCATAAAATTTCGTCAAACTTATTAACGAGCAGTTTGCGTAGCATTATAATTATTATTACACAAGGAGTTATTAATCGTCAAAGTGACGTCAAAGATACGAGATCTATCAGTACCCACCAGTCTGACCCTTTCCCAGGGTCTTCTCCAGTCGATAGGGCCCAACGTACTGGTGGGTCTCCTGGGTATTGGACCCAACAGGACTCTCCTTGCCCTGCATCGCCGAATGACGTTTATATATTTATATATATCCAGGAGGAATCCCGAAGATGAAAACCTCCGCTTCAAATCTTCTCCCTCACTTTCATTTTCCACGCCGTAACAATCAAACACCGTAATAACGCGTCACATTTTATTTTTCATTATATTCTTTGGTATCTTCAAAGATGGAACAAACAGAACCCTTTGACATAATATTTCACCACATGACAAGACCCGTCGTCGTCGGCGTTTCTCTTCGATCAGCCGAACGTGCTCGACCGTTAACTGCGACGTTAGAACCGATCGTAAAATCTTATCCGATAGAAGAAGAATGGACTAAAACAAAACACCCACGTCACTTTATCACTTTTTAAAGCGATCCTTTCTTTTGACGCAGTGCCTTTTCTTGATTTTCATGTTGAGCTCCACGTATATCTCGCGGGGTTCTTAGCCCAACGAAGATACGTAATTTATTCGGCTCGATGTGACGTCGGCCTCAAGAAAATTTCGTCACGAGCTCATATGTACTTTAATTTCTTTGTCACGCACTGTCGCGCTCCCGTTATTAGTATCGTTGTTACACAGCACTGCGAGCACCTTCGCCGGGACGACTTGTCGAGAGCCCCACGTTGGGCGCCATTGTCAAACGTGAATTCGTACGATACGAACGTGTTTCTCGCGGTAGTAACGATAATTTTTTTTCCTTCGCGTTTACGGGCTCGCACACGAAAACTCTACGCGATTTCTCTCAGTAAACACGAGCTCCACGCCATTTTCATCGTTTGTCAATTTATTTCTATGGGGCTCGCGTACGCGGACGACAGAGCTGACGACGGAGCACGGCGCTCCCAGTTCGATTATGTGGTCGACGAGGTGCGCGCGCATCCACCCCTGCTATACTATCATCCCCCAAGCTACCGGCTTTGATACGCTAGGAAGCCAGGGTTAAGGGTGGTAAATGTGAAATGTGGTTCGAGTCCGTGCCTGATAAGGGTGGTTTTGGTGGTTCGTGTCCGTACTGAACTACACCGTCTCCTGTATATACATATGTATATATGTATATACGTAGTGTCTAATTCGGCCACAAGCCATTCCATCTGTTATACGATTGTATTCTGTAGGGACGTTCGGAAAGTCAGACGAATAAGAAAAATTAAATGTTTTACAATTCTTTGGTTTGAAGTACATATATAAAGAATAGTTTGGTCGGGAAGAGACAGGAGAATTCTCAAGAGGCCTTCAAAGCATAGCTAGTATGTTTTATCGTTAACAACGCTGCCCTCTCTCTTGATCTCGCTGGAAGTCTAGGTTAGGTTTTGTCGAGAATCTTTACGAGGGTCGGTGCTTTTAATGTCTTCTTGAATAATTAGCCGTTATAAGGACGCTTTTGCACTAGACCTTTAACTGATTTCGTGACTTGGATCCCTCCGCAACAGCGACTGAAATTCATAAAAAGGGTTCTAACTCAGCTTGGTACGCGGATTCAAGACATACAGTGAAGACACTGGATAAACGAAAAACGTTACGTTCAGATCTCACAATTTTTGTTCTCGAAGTTTCGCAGAGAATTTCAAGTCGCACCGAGTTGGGAAAATCACTAGTTACGGTTTTTCTCACCGTCCAATCGATTAATCTTACAATACAAACGACACTCGGAGGTAATTCTTCGTCAGCAGGTCAAGATGTCAGAAGTGCTGGTGCTGCTGCTGGTTTCTCTCTATAAGTAAAGCTTTGACGAGCTTCTCTACACACTATTAAGGGGAATCCACAGCGGTGCAACAATGCTGTTAATCAAGCTTCGTACATTCATAGACAAAGAAGCCCACGAGAGAAAGAGAGATATAGAGTAGAAACAAGGCTGCTTTATTTCTTATGTTTACAAACAGAAAATTTTAACTTTGACAATGCATTTGAAGTGTCCCTTTTCTCCTCTTGCGTATACCGGTCACTATACACTATTTTAACATTTTACAAGTTTTTGGATAAAATCTCCGAAAAAAACTGAATTTTGCTACTAAAAAAATATTTTGCTCAATCGAAAAAATAACACAAGACATACTTCCTACAATGACTTTCTTGGACTACGTGGTGATGTCACTCATGAGACACGTATATGTAAGTATTTATTTAAGGAGATCTAACATATCACTAGCGAATATTGGTTTAGTGAAATGACGTGTGCAATAACCGAGATACCACCGACCCTCCAATACGAGTTGAAATCATACCCCTGAATAACCCCTTACATTTGCTATGCGAATCGGCCAACCCCAGGACGCCTGTCATTCCCTAAAGATCGACCACGCTTCGTCACGCCTGTCAAGAGAAATGTGTCAGAGTCGCGAGGAATAGCACAGGTCCCAAGGCGAGAGGTAAGACAAAAGATTACACAGCAGTTTACTTTTTTGTGAATGGGGTAAAAGGACTTTGGCATCATTTCCTTAAGAGTCTACGTACCTGGGTAGTTTTATTACGTATGAATATAAAATCAGATTTTCTTAGGAATATCTAGTCCTTACGTAGTGTACTGCTGTATTTAATTGACTTCTAGTATATAGTATATATACGTATACAGTACGGCATACGGTATTTACTATTGATAGGAAGGACCTGTTCAACTATGAACTCGCATATCCATTGAAAAACTCTGGATAGAATTAGTCTCCCTTTCACGAATATTCACGAAATGGGAAATCCAGAGATAATTGAGAATGCGACTGAAAATCTGTGCCAATGAATTTTACATGAATATTCGTGAACGTAGAACCCGCCTCTTATGCATACATAGTTATCTTGGTCCATAACATGCTAATGTGCAATTTTCCAAAGCTTTTAACATTTAATGTGGTTTCACAGACATTGTCGAGATTTGAAAATAAACTTCCTCTCGGGGCATTTCTATCTCTTTATGGGATATTCTTTCTCTGTCTCTGTATATATCAATCTACATAACAGACCCTCTCTTTTACTTTGACTACAGTACCTCCGTTTCACGCTCTTAATACGCGATGCAACGTATCAAATTGCATAATAGAACTTATTTAACGATACACGACACCAGCTTTCATGCATAATAGTAAGTGGTATTTGAATTTGACACGTTGTGAATGTTGTGAAGGGACGGTAGAGGGTAGACAATATGTATTATTCACACTAAAATCAGACTGAAGTCAATCAGGAGGGGCGTCAAGGATAGATGTTAACTATTCATTGTATTCATTAGTAAGATGTCGGAGATTATTTTCGTCGGAATTTTGAACAAGTTTCTGCCACCTAATGGGTGATGTTCCAGTAACGGTGATAAAGTTATCACAAACGGCAGTTTCCAAGTTTCGAATACATCCTACCTTTTTCGTGATAATATCTTAATAACCGGTGCGTGACCTCCACCGCGATATATTGTAACAAGTGCTCGAACCGTGCGTTCAATAATGTTCAACTTGACCTGCAAATCTGTTTCCATATATATGGATTCAACTAGAGCTTTGACATTTCATCCATAAAACAAATCTGGAACTGTTATTACGAAGGCTTAGCGAACAGCTGAAAGTATTTGATACAGGTTAAGATAGACGAAGACCATTTTTCCACTAGTTCTCTACTAGATAACACGTAATACTGACTTAACTCAAGTACATTATTATGATAATTAAGGTGTGTTTAGATTTTCCGATCTCACGAATATTTCTCATAGGACTATTAGGCTAGGTACGTTAAAAACTTTTAGGAGTTTAAACGATCACTTGACTAGCCTCCGAAGAGAAATCGCAGCTGGACTCTCGGTCGGTAATGAAGGAATAACTCTTGTGGTAACAGTCATTGAGATACAGTGAAAATTTGCCCTCTATAAAGCAGGATATTAGATTCTATTTCTCCCCATGGATATATGTATACGTGTCAATGAGCGTTAGATATTCGTTGCCTTTAGGACAGTAACTGTAAAGACACCCGGTAGAGGGGTGCGAATGCAATATAGACACTGAGAGAGGGACAGCAGTTGGTGGTATAAGGATTGGGGTAGGGGAAAAGAATCGATATATAGAAGCAGAAAGGAACACAGGAAGAGTCTGACACGGGAAAGCTCCTAGGGGAGTCTTCTTACGGAACCGTATAGCTCCTTCAATATCTCATGGACTACTCTTCCCTACTCACTTTCTCCTATCCGCGTAAAATTCGACCTAACAATCCTCTTCAAGCTGTTCTACTAGCATCGGACTCGAGTTTCTATGTAGCTGCAGCTTTAGTCGTATATAGCTGCTTTACACGCGAAGTGTCTGATTTTATTCTGGACTTCTGTTTCAGTCCCTACATCTTCTTAGCGTTCGCTTTGAACTTATTAGTTTTATAGATAAGGCGAAATCACATAATACGTTTAATATAATTGAGGATATAAAAATCACGAAGACGAGATAAAATAATTTATTTTTATTTTTTTACGACCAACTTGAATTGATTATTTGCATTTTTTCCCCCTTTTGTCATTTTCTCTATTGAACTCTGCATGACGCGAGCGAAAGGGTAGCTGATTTAAAGAAATTGTCGATTTCAAGGTAAAATTGGACCAATTGAATTTTATGTGAGTCTATACAGCTAGTCTTGAGGGAGGAGCCTGGAACAAGGGCGGAAAACAAATTGGGAAAACAGTAGGGCGCCCGAGGCCTTCTACGGCAGATCGAACAAATAACCGAAACCGCATGCAAACAGCCGCGTACCCTTCAACGTGCAGGAGGTATACGGGATAGCTCGAAATAATGCTGAAACGTGTCGGTACATAGATACCGCAGTGACGTAACATCCGTTCTGAGCTCCCGTCCGTTTGACATAAGATATAGAACCTGCAATGACGTAGGAATTGGTGTCGACAGATAATTCCACAATTTACTGAATTGACAATGGAACTAGTATCCTTTTGAAATCCCACCTACGCTACATAACGGATGTTGATATCCAATCCCCTTACCGGAGGTAACGGTTGATAAGCAAAAAATCTCATTAAAAGAAATTGAAGTATTGCAATACATACTTTTATACACATACCTTTAATAATCAGGTGCTGTACCGATAAGGGACAAAGTGCATGCTTAAAAATAACTATACTGTAAACAAGTCAAATATCGACCATTTTTCTTTTTATATTTAGAACTACGAACACAATCCGGCGCTTCCAGTGTAGTTGTAGAGTAATACGTAGTAGTGGATACGGCACTGATTCACCAGACTTCAACTTCTGTGTCTAGGCTATCCTTTTGCTGCCATCGGCATTTTTGCGCGAATGCCAAATGTAACGCTGGCCGTTTTCGACTCTTGGACAAATCCCGCGATATCGACCTCTCGTTTATATTCCCAGTCCCATGTCAGCGCAGTGCGCTATTCACCCCAGTTGCAGGGGCGCAACCAAGCGGGAGACGTGAAACACGCATTTCTTCACAGGGATGAAATGCATACTAACTGTACATTATATTAAAGATGATTATTGACCTAACAATAAGTCAAATAGGATCAACTTCTTTCAGATCATTTGGTATTAACTAAATCAGTGTGAACCATCATAGTTTCAATATTCCTAATGTAAAGTCATTCCTTTACGAACTTTCTACAAAGATGAAAAGTATACAAAGGAAGTGCCTGTTACGCGAAAAAAAATATATAAAAAACTCCTCCACAGGGATTTGAGACTCGTGACTGGCAAACGCTGTATACTCGCAATTCTCGTTTTACATATGATCGTGGGGACTCTCCATTGAAATTTTGCGTGCATTCGAGTGCAAGTCTCGACTGAATGCACCTGTATGGGAGAAAACGCACCGTGGCTGGATAGAGCCACGACCACATCGTAGCGCCTACAACAGGGGGGTGTCCATAAACAAAGTTCAGTTCGCACGAGTCCAGCGTGGACTGTGGTATGAACTGAATGAATACCTATTTGAATGAATATCTATTTGTACTGTGGTGACTTGGTGTATGTACAGGAGAAAATATTTGGCAGAGCAGATAGAAGTCAAGTGAGAAGGCGATAGATGATAGATGAGAAAAAAAGAGAAAAAGAGATAACGAACGAAAATCATCTCTCATACTTAAAATGCATCAGGTTGATCTCGATGGCATCGCGAGTCTACCGAAAAACGCTTTAGCATTTCATGCTTCCTTAGTTCGATGTCGTAGGAAACGACCTCAGGGACTCGACCTATTATAAAGCTGTTCGACGATATCCTACAGTTTGACGTACCGAGGACGCTTTTAATTCTTCCTTAGAAATGAACGACTTCTTAAGGATTCCAAGACTCTGAGAAATCCCAATAGACTTTGCAGCCTGACAATTCCATAGGGAGTTCAACTCTTTGAATTTTTCAAAGGAAATCGCACCGACGTCATCATCGGCACCAAGGCAGTATCATTGGCAACTGTACTCTTCGATATCCGCGAAGGAACTTCTTTCATTTGGCACACAGTGCACAAGCTGAGTGTATTTTATGACTCAGAGATGTGCAAGTTGTCCGCACGAAAGTTTTGAAGTGGGGGTGGTAATACGTAAAAGGGAGGCGTGAAGTGTTAACACAGGCTTCGAGCAGCAGCAGACACTTGACGCACCCCCATGTATCCTCTTTTCTCTTCCTCTACTCCCTTTGATGCAACCCTCCTCATCGGCCTCCGGTCCGTCGCTCAATCCATCCGTCCGTTTCAGTGTCGCGTGCACGCTTGGCTATTCATAATAAAGAGCTAGTTTTTTCTCCACCTTTTTTCTTTCTCGTATTTTTTTTTTTTTTTTTTTTTAAAATAAAGAGCTAGTTTTTTCTCCACCTTTTTTCTTTCTCGTATTTTTTTTTTTTTTTTTTAATACTTCTCGTCTTACGTTACGTTCAACTAACGTTCACGTCGACTCCAATAACCGATTGTATATAGGGATGACACATGCACTGAGGTCTCTCACGTGGAGAGCGTTGAAACGCATTTCCTTTAGCCGTCGATCGATAACCAGGATTCAGGTACCCGTCGACCCTGATTCGATGAATTTTCAAATAGTCTTTTATTGCTGTCTCCAAAGTGCCACCAAGAGTTCATGCTTGCACAAGGATTCCTTTTTAAGGAACTGCTCTTCCCACCTCGTGTCGCACTGTGTGACCTGACTCTTCCGGGTACTTTGGGATTAGAGGGCTTCAACGACTTCGTTTCCTCTTGAAGAAGTGATTCAAGGTACCGTCAAGCACTAGCTCCCAGAGTCCCTCAGGACTATTTCAAGCGAGCTGCTGGTGATTTCGAAAAATAGGGAGACTTCCGGTTCAATCACGATTCCAACATGGTTCATACCACGCTAAGGGCTGTTCTTTACGGGATTCGTTCCCTGTCGCAATGGACCCTTGGGAAATACTAATATTTTAACCACCGTCAACGAAGGAGAGAGAAGGTATGCCGTATGTACGTGAGTGAGCATGAAAAGGGAAAAAGGGTGCGCGGAGTCAGTCTGCATCCGTTAACCAGCGTAGTTGCGGTACCCTTAGGGAAGTACTTGCAATTAACGTGGTAAGACTGCGCCTAGTCTATGTGGGGTTTGAGGATTGGGGTGCGATAGAATAGCTGCGGCATTCGATTATTTGTCAAGGATATGCGATGGATAGGGATGGAAGCTGAATTTCTATTTAGAACCGGAAGCGGGGCTTAGTCATGGCATTCCGTATTGTTCGTGGTAAAGTGCATTCTCGTGTAAAATACGAAGACGCACATAGAATAATAACTGATTGTTCCTTCTTATTATTATATTCTAATTAACTACCCTCGACATCGGGGAAACGTGCAGATCGTATAATTTATTAAAATCATACTTTGTGCTGTATTTGAAATTTTTACGAATTCAACAATAATACATTTTCTGTGGCCTTTTGAGAATAATGAAAAGGCTCCCTCATTTTGGCAATTCATCGCAACTGTCCAGGGATATATATTTCTCTTCATTTTAGGTCGGATCGAGGTTTGATCGTAGCGATAAAGGTTTATGTGTCGCCCTCCGCGATAAATTAGCGTTATCGCGACCATCTACTTCTACCACCACTGCTACACCTATAGATCCACCTTTAGACGGCGACCCCTTTATTTTCGCCGAGTTGAACATTTTCTGAGTGTATGACGTCACTGCTTCACGGACCATTGCACCGGCCAAGCCACCCCTGCAGGACGTGATGAGACCAAGACCGAGGGCGAACGGCATAACTTTAGATCAGGACTCCCCAGGAAGTAGCGACAACCTTATTTGTTGAATTCCCAACTGCCTCTCCCGATGTACATTTAACTTACCTTCTGATCCCTTTGTACCAAAGATTTATCGGATATCGGAAAATTGATTAGGAATCGAATGGAATTTGGAACCGAAGCTGCATTTAGATATTGTCAATGAAAGAATACCGAATGCCCAGGAGATCTTCAAAGTTTTCTTTAGAGTATATTCCCACGTCCTGGATGAGACTGAGAACCATTCGTAACGTTAAGGTAATTTTTACGGAGAATTTCAAAACAGCACGAGTTTATTCAAAATTGCTTTTGTACTTTTGTAGAAGCACTCAACGTAGAATATTTGCAAGTGCATTTCATTCGCCGGTTACCGAATTGCAGTTGCAACGAGTTTCGGAGCTTACGTACGTCGTTGTGGCGTCTTGCAAATGGACAAATGCCAATGAGGAGCTATATTGAATCTGCATAAGAGGCAGTTCAATTCTACGAGTTGTACGATACCGAACTGACGAAGACTTAGATAATCATTGTCGGAGTTCTTGCGAAAATTTTCTACGTCATATTTTTTCATATTTCATGTCATGTCTTTTAAGACCTGTTTTTGGTATTCAATGGAGGCAGTGATGAGAATGCCTGGGTGAGATTCCGTGGATGGCAGATGTCTCCGATGCTGTGTCTGCAATGAATAACGTTTACGTAATTATATACGTCACGGAATGATCGATTATATTCTCCTTAGGCGAATTTTCGGACATTGATAAGTGTATTCATGTACGTACCTACGCCTAGAGCTTGTGGGTAATATGTATAACGTGATGCATTATTTGAGGACCATTATTTGAAAGCAGATTCGAAAGGTGATTAGGTGCTGTTAAACACGGACTTTTGATCGAGTTAACGGTCCAGTAATTATGATAATTACTGCAACGAGTCACGTTACAAATGCAAGAGCAAAGAATGTTAATGCTAACTCTATTGCAGTCTCATCGTATGAAAGAACGAGAGGTACACACTTTCAATGTAATTAATTAAACTCGTTATCGTAATTACTGAATAACGAAGGGGCCATTAGGAGAAAAGACTTTAGCTACACTTATTCTGCTTACTTGATTTTAATACGGTGTAGAGTTTACGTAAATCTGCAGCAGTTCAGGTTATCATAGAGAATTAACATAAACTGTTTTACCGACGGAAGCGCGTCTAATTTCCTTCCGTAAAAAATTCCTTGTCTCGAATATCGATTAGTATGGTAAACTAGTCTTAAGCTTTAAGACATTATCGGAAATTATAAATATCTTGCAATTAAATGCAACTTATAAATAACAATCGCTACCAGTGCGTTTTAAGCGTCTATTCAGAGAGAATTATTAAGTTGCATGTCACAAGTAAGAAAAAGGGGGAATAACAGAGAGAAAATCAGCCCCGCGTCGCTGCGTTAGAAAACGAGGAAATGGGGAAGAATGAAGGGGCGGTGTAATTAACGAGAAAAAAAGGGTGAACAAGGAGAGAACGCCAAGGGACGCGATACTTTGAATGCACGTCGTATAACTATGCGAAGAGTCGTTTCTTAAAAGGAGAGAATTTTTGGAATTACCAAACGCCAGTCCCTTAGCAAATTTGCCGTTATTATTTGGAACGTGTTACTTCCTTATTCAATTGCCTTGGGTGGATTGTTTGTTTTCGCAAATATGCCTTCACCGCGTTCCTTCTAATCTGGATCCTTTCACTTTTTAGCCCAGTTCCATTGTTAGACACCGACGCCCTGGCTGTCACGGTTCTTGAACATTTATAATTAGCTACTTGCTTTACGTCGATTGGGATCTTGCGCCTTTTTTTCTTTATTATTTTTTCTACCTCCTTTACACAACCATTCGGTTTTCCTTCAAAGATATCAGGCACCAGTTAGTCCTTGCTATTTTCAATTGTTTCCCCGAGTAGGATATCTAGCTGGGATTTGTCCCGGGAGACGTAGAAGGATTATATCGTGGTATCATCTTGTACAGAGTTAATTGTTCAGAGCTGCTTTGCTCGTCTGGATTTCCATAGCAAATATTCCCAGTTTAACCTGAGGACTATAGGACTGAACGATAGGAATCATGAAAATGAAAATCTAGTATTGGACAATTTCAATTTTGACTATCCTTACAGGTTTGCCTAAAATTGATTAACGCGATAAATGCATAAAAAATGTAATAAAATAATTATATATAGCTACATGAAAGTATCATCGATGTTTAGCAAATAGAAAATAATTTTAGCAAAAATCAACCCGTTTTACTTACCACTGAAATTTCTTTCAGCGAAAGTTCAGATAGAGAGATCAAAAGTCATTTACATATATCCTAAAAAATTCCGATCTCATTCCCACTTGATCGAATGACGTGTTACGTAGCAGATCGAGTATGATTAATAAATCCTTGACTCTCCTTTAAAGATCGAAGCACCTTACTCATACCTTTTCCTTACCATCTCGTAGAATTATCTATCTGTACTATATCGGTATGTACATACTTCTGAGAACGTGGGCGTTCCTGAGTGCGTTCCTATTTCGCTTACGGCATCTAGGAATACGTATTTGCGACCTCGAGAGCGATCACCAGTCGCAAACACCTCTGAATTGGTCGAGCAAGGAATTCGTCATCGTGCAAAGCCAAGCATAGGCCAGCAGATCGGTCCTGTTAACCATTACAAAAGGTATAAAACAAAAATGATATTTAAAAAGCTTAAGTGGATTCGTGAGTGTTTGAAACATATAAAAACTGAAGTCTGAAAAGATGCATTTATAAAAAACCAATTACCCGTAATTTTCTCAATTTCAATTCCTTACCTCGGCATAATTATATAGTATATATACATATATAATTTACAAGTTACTTGGAAAATATATTCCTCATACCAGTGCACGAGTGGAAAAACTTGAGTCTCAAAGTTCAACTAATAAAATTACTAGAAAAAGGAACTAGTGTACACTCTACTATTATAAGCTATGCTAATCGTATAGTTTGTTGGTATATGTTGTCCACTCTCTAGATTATTTAGTCATCGATCCAGAGTCGGCATCCAAGTGGAAACCTTGGATATTGGTACATCTCCTCGTTGGAGGATGTAGTCATAAGGGAAGGAAGGAACTTGAATATCGACAGTAAACTCGTCGGATCGTGCGAAATTAAATTATTCAACTTTCCCCACTCGTAGCAAATGTTTTCTCTCCGACCAATGATACGGAGAGTCGTTAGTGCGGCCCGAAACTTCGCCGCGGAATTATAGCTCGTAGCGAGACGTTAAGTTTACCACTCGTGTTTTCGTTTGGTTTCACTTTAAATCGAGAAAACGACACGGAGGACAGCAAAATGTTTGTCAAAGTCTTTTGGCTGTTGGTGCTGTTGTGTGCTGTTGTAGGTTCTCTCGCCAAACCTACGATTTACAAGCGAAACGAGGATAATATTTTCGAGCCTGGTAAGTGTTTTTTATCTTTTATTTATTATTTTTTCCAAATTTATTTATTGAGCGCGATACAATTTTTCTTAAATTCAATGCAACTTTGTTTATCCATTTTGTTACGTTATTTATTGTTTTATTATACGTAAGATGCTTTATTTATTTTTATACGATAATTCGTACGAGTTGTGGATAGTGGAGACATACTTAGTAAATATTATATTGTGACGATTGAAAATGTTATTTAAACAATTATAAGCGTTAACATTCTTTTAATATATGCTAGTCAATATTGATCATAAATATGCAATTGTAATTCTAAATAGTAATTAATCCATTTCGAATGATTCAGTTATTTTTTTACAAAAACAATATTAAGAAAATTTGATTTGAGCGTTGCCGTTCTACAAATACGTGGTCTGCTTTCTCTGCGTGTTCTAGACTTTCTAGGATATCCGATCCAACGATGAAATAGGGAATTTAACGAACAATGGACACCTTTACGACCGCATTGTGAAAACGTTTAATGAAACACGCGAACGAGTTGTTATAGGAATCTGTATAATTTTGCAGAAATTTTAATAATGGATCTTACGATAACGATAACAAGATTTATAAACGTATATCGACAATATCAAAATAATTAGATTTGTAAACAGGGTATGATTAATTTTCGCCAAAGTTTTTCCATTAAACAAAATATTTATTCAACCGCAAATCACACTTGCGCATTCGCTACGCAATGTCAGATATAGAAGTACTTCTAGAATTGTATGGAATGTCAATGTACTTATGTAAAAAAAAATCGAAAGTACTGATATACACGTATAACTGGTAGTGCAGCGTACATATGTATATGAATGGGGTCTTGGTCGGTTTCGTAGCTGCATGACCAAGTGAGTTCCAAAAACTTTCTCTTTAATTGACGATTGTAATTAGTACGTGAAACTGCTCTCTCTCTCTCTCTTTCTTTTTACCTAAGGACGATTGTTCGCCATAAAGAATAACGTGAAGCAGATATTTTCTGCGAAAAACTTTAATCGCATACATTTGAGGTTAAACTATATTTTTATATGAAAATTCAAGGCGCGAATATCATCGCCACTTTTTTGTATGTATGACGCTGTAATAATTTTTTATGACTCTTAAAAAACGAGATTCCGGCGTGGAAGTAATAGTTTATCCGTTTGCTTTTTTTATAACGTTTTAACATGATACTCTGGTTAAGAGCGAGGCATTCGGGTATTCGAGAAAATTCAAAAATTGAATTTGCATAGGGAATGATGACAGGTGGGAATAACGGGACGATGACGTCAGTACGCGTGGGTTTCGATTATAGCAAGGTAAGATAGCAGGAGAGTATATATGCTGATGGTGTGCCTCCTTATAAGAATATATACATATAATATTCATATATTTATGTTCTGAGGTAAAATATATACTTGAAGGAAATTTTGTGGAAGTCTTACTTTCGGTTTTAAGGCGTACTGACTTTTCAAAAATTTAGTTTACTTTTACTGTTTTACGCAAGGTTACGATTTTCTTTTGAAAAGTTTTGCACTTTTCAAATACAAATTGAGCGCCAGCAATAGCGAAATGATGGAGTCTTTATGAAATTTTGGGTATTGCATGGGCGTGGCACTTTTAATTTTTTACAATGCGATGTTGACAAACGATTTAATAATAAGGAACAATGCGAGGAATTTGTTCAGTTAAAATGTGACATTCTGAATTACAGGTGAAAATGGAACATCCAATGACGCTTTCTGATATAATCGAATTCTGCTTGTCGGGCTTGTAATTAAACAAGCTATTTAGTACTAGTAGGGTGACGAGTATAGGCTGTTGTAGCCTTGTATCTAGATAACGAGTACTCGTTAATGAAGCAAAGACAATTATTTTGTATGGGATTCATAACAGTGAATATTATCAATTACAGTGACAGATCTTTCATATAATGTGAAAGGCCGTTTTGACTTTAACCTCTTATGGTACGACCATGGGCTTACCATACTTGTAATTGTAATGAATGGTATCATTTTTTTTGCAGTAATGGTGCCAGTTTCGTCAACTGTTATCCCATTACCGGTTTACAAGGTTGGATATGGTTTCGGTTTTGTACCGAAAGATAAGAAGACACAATCATCCTTCAAACCGGATGGCGTGGTTAAGCTAATTACAGGTAAGGGGCGCAAGAAAATGTTTTAATACTATGAGAAAATGAATTTTGCAAAATATTGAAAAAGCTTTTTTCTCTCAAGTACAGGAATATCAATGCTAAGCCCTGTAGCTTGAGAGGTGTCAGTTTTATTGTCTTCTATTTTCTTGGTGAACATTTTTATTTGAGCATATAAAAACTCAGATATATTATTGTTGCACGACATTTCAGCCAAGAAAAATCAAGAGAAAAAAGCTTAAAATGATTGAAGATACAAGTTACGGACTCGTGGAACATTCTGCTTGACCCCGTTCGAATCACACGGTGATTTATGTCTTTACACCATAGTAGGATGAGTATGTGAGCGTAATAACGGTTGGTAATAGCTGGGCAATACAATGGACCAAGTTTTGTAAGAAGTGGACATCATATTAATTGCTGTCACGATTCGTTTGTTTAACGTGGCTCTTTGTTCGAATTAAGAATGATCATTCAATGGATCCAAGAGGCGCTTTTTAATTTTTAACTGAACATAAAGCATAAAGTTTCATTGAACAACAATAATACATTTACTTACCCTTAATATTATAATTATAAGCGTAATGTGTAACATAGGTAATTTAGTACCAGTCTATTTTTAAATTATATCAACTTACAGCAATTAATCAAAAACTATTTAGTATTGTTGTTTTCATACTTTGCATTTTAATTTTCTTAATAGAATGATTTCTTGTATCAGCATATGAAATCTATTTCTTTCTATTTTTTTAACATTATCTAGGTTGAGCATAGCTAGAAGCTTCACACCAAAAACTAATTTATGTCCGTGCCGATTTGTCCATAACAAGAATAATGTACATGGCTATTCAGGAGTGTTAAACCACCTGAACATGGTTCTACTATGGGAATTAATAGAAATCAAATGGACAGAACCATCTGAAGGTGGTTCAATAGTCTTAAATAACCTGTATAAAAAGTGCATCGAATATATTATAAGACAACAGTATCGAATATGACCTCAAAATGTTAATAATTATTTGATTGATATTTTGTATTCTGTATATCTTATAAGTAAGATAAATATTTGATCAGAACTTCATACTTACATTAATCTGTAATAACTGCTTTATAGAGAAGAAATATATTTTATATTTTTTTATTTTGTAATAAACTGACAGAGTTATTTCTAATATAAAACCATAGAACGTTCTGACTTACAATTATTTATAATTAATTACAACGAAATCTTGTACGAGATAATACTTAGTACAACAGAAAGGTACGCAATGAAACGTAGATTAGATATCGCAGTAGTGATTCCAATCTTAATAAACAAATTCTGTCAATTTAATAATTAAGAGACGTCCATGGCTTGTTCAGCTGCAAAAAATAACATTATATAAAAATAAGTGTTTTGATTGCTTTGCAATGTAACAGCAGAAAAGTAATTAAGAAAATAAGTTAATAATACTCACGCAATTCGTTAAACATAAAATCCTCTTGATACTCTTTCAAAAACTGTGAAGACCTGTTCTCATCCAGGAATAAAGAATAGACACGTTTCACATCCTCGATATTGACCTATAATTAAAATCAAGTTATTAAAAAGACCAGACTAGAGTACATACACTTGTATTAAGCTCATCTCAAGAACTTAGTACTGACCTCTGTACTTTTCCTCTTTCGACTAACGAGGGAAGCAGTAGTGATTAGTTGAATAGCGTATCTTAAAGAGGTTTCCAACGCAATCCTCGTAAGTACAGTTAAGGCATCATCCGCCATTTCGCAATCCTCCTCCTCGCATCTAATTTTTAAAATTTCCTTCAACTCTTTCTCTTGATAAGGAGTAGTTGGAACTATTATCATACGATCCAATAAATCGATCGGTATACCATGGGGACTCTTGTAATTCGTGCCTCTAATGCGCGTAATACCTACGATATAAAATAATAATTGTGAGAACAAACAATAATAATAAATAATAAAAATACGGTGAGGAATCAGAGACCTACCCCTGTTTGTTGCCATAATCACTACAGGAGCCATTTCATTTTCTAATGCACGATTCAGGAATGAGAAACATTCTATATCCAGCATGTGCACTTCGTCAATAAAGAGAACACCCGGTACAATTTCAGCTTTTCCTTCCTCCCGCCATTCAGCAACTTTCGCGTTTATTTGATCGCGAACTTCTGACTTTATTTCACCAGTGTCGCCAGAAAATAGAGCCAAAAATCCGTGGGTTCTACTGTTTATAACATCAACTTCGTGTAGAGTGACGGTATGCACAACTTCTTTGCGTTTTTGTAGTTCTCCTTCTGGACATTGCACAAATCGTGTTTGCGAACCAGTTGCATCATAATCACGAGCTCGTGTAAATGAACGACCCAGTCTATTTATTTTGCCAGTTGCTTTATCGATGGTAATAACGTCACCAGCTTGAACCTGAACAAAAAATTGGTCGAATAAGCTCAACCGTAAGAGTTATTGTTTACGCGAATTTGAAGTAATGCTATTATACCTTCTCCTTCATTAAACTGTCAATCATCTTATTCCCCAAATCATAAATGGTTTCCATTTCAGTAGTTTTTAATGTAAGTTTTCCTACTTTAGCACCAACCCCAGTTGCAGGCCTATCGACCTGAATTTCCACGACTTCACCTTCAATAATTTCTGTTTCTTCCTTAATTCTAACTCCAATTGATTTTCTTATGGCTTGAGTTAAAGCTTCTGTTTTGCTCATTTCTAATGAGTAAATTTCAGAGCCAGCCATAGATGTGAAAGGGGTATCTAAACCAAGAGCTTGAGCTAATCCCATGGCAATAGCAGTTTTACCAGTACCTGGCTGACCAGCTAATAAAACTGCACGACCTGCTATTTTGCCATCTTTAATCATTTCCAGGACAACACCAGTGGCACGTCTTGCCATAAGTTGGCCAACCATTCCTTGAGACACCTAGAGGTATAAAAACGTTAATAGATTCATGAGGTTTATTAGAACTCTAAATTACAAGACTGTTTTTAATATATACATTTCGTGGTTCTAAGCTGTCATCCAATCCTAAACCTCTGATGTGAGAATGAGCACCGATGCGCTCAATTCTAGTGATTTCTCGAACTTCCTGCACCTTTGCTGCTGCTGCTGACTACAAAAAATAGTTTTCATAAAAACAAACGAATAAGTATAATTATTGTATAATTATTCTGATTGGACATTTAGAATTACATAAATATAATTCTAGACTAAACTGCAGAATACGACTTCATCTCGAAGCTGACTGTGGATTGTTTAGTTTTTTTTAGATGAAGCTCTTCAAAAAGGACTCGTAATGTAGTTTTACCTAATTCTATAATAGTTATCTTGTCTTCTTGTCAGAAAAAACAAGCATAATTACTTTGTTAAAGTCATAGCTGGCTATTACTATGTTTAATCAATGAGACTACGTTACTATGCCAACTACTATTGACACAATCTGGAAAGTGCCTAAAGCTAAAAATGGAAATTATATAATTTTTAATATTTAAAATCTTTACTGTCTCTAATATCTAATTCAAATGACATGCTTTTGAAAGCATGAGTTTCCAGCATTACAGGTTATCTAAAACCAGCGCTCCATAAAAAGCATCAATAAAACAAACATTTCATTAAAACATTACACGCTAAAAGATAAAATAATATCAGATAAAAGAATACTAACGAAACTTGATGTCTAAATGAGTACCAATATTATAGATAAAGTTAAAAAATAAGTCCATATTTACCGCCATGTTTCACCAAATTTAACCGCACTTATGTATCTACGACACCAGAGAATATATATTATATGGAAGCGTAGGTCCCGTGTTAACATTTGGCAGAGGAAAAGTAATTTCACTTTTCTCCGGTAGATGGCGCGCCGGTGTATCAGTGTGCCACACATGTAAAGATTATGAAGCCACGCCTCTTGCGGTCGACTCCCTCGCACTCATGCTCACAGCCTATCGCGATCTCTTGTTTAGATTCATCTGCTTCCAACGCGGACGTGATAGTGCGTACTCGCTCGCATTACCGCATTTCTAATGTTTGGAATGATAGTGTGTTCTCGCTCATCTACGCGTCTGACAAGGAGACGGTTCGCTATGGGAATTATAGTTTGTATATGGGGCGTTCCGCTCCAAATCGGGCAGTTTGACAAATCTTAATCTTTGATTTCCTCAACTTTTTGACATTTTTTGGTACCCTTTGAAAAAATCTTCCAGATAAATTTTGAGATTCTTTTGATGACCCGTTCAAAGTCGTCCTTTTTCCGGTTTTCTGCCAACAACTTTTTGAATAATGGACCAAATTGGATCTTGGTTTTTTCAAAATTTTCGTTTTTTAAGGTAGTTTAAAAAAAACGAAACTATTAAAAAAACAAGATGTAATTTGGTCCATTATTTAAAAAGTTATGGGCAAAGAAACGAAAAAAGCGTGATTTTGAACGGGTCATAAAAAAAAATCTTAAAATTTACGTGGAAGATTTTTTCAAAGGGTACAAAAAATATTTAAAAATTAAACTAAAAATTAAAATTTTTCAAATTGTCCGATTTGGCGTGGAACGCAATAAATTAAATTAATAACAAATAATAAATAAAAATAAATTATAATAAAACAAAAACATAATTTTAAACAAATTTTTTATTCGAAAAACGCTCTTTTTATATTTTTACAGTTAGTTTTCGGGAAGTTTGTTTTTTTATTAAATTTCTTTAACTTTTTACATTATTTCGTTATTATATTTTTTTCACAGAAAAATATATATGGAGAAACGGATATAATTTTTGTCATGGGAATTACCAGTAAATAAAACACGCTGATTGCCTTCCTATTCGATGAGCCCTGGTCGCAGACCATTAAGCGTACAGCGAAACTGGCTTTAAATACGAAACTTACAACGGTATTAATTAGTTCTGTCAATTGTTTTCCGTCGACGCTTCCATGTGAGATGTAAAAGGCTATGAGCTGCTTCCACGAAAACTTTAGACCGCGAAACATGAACACAAGAGCATAGTTTGCTAGTTTATCAAAACGGCCAAGGTATCCAAGATCTTCGAACCCTTCAACGAGATTTTGTTTGGAGTTATACTCAAGCAGCTTCAAAATGGACATTTCATCCCACATGATAACGCACTGTCGTTCGTCTTTCGTCATTGTCTGAGCTTTTATAGTTAATAATTTAAATAGTTCGGTACAAATCCCAGTGGTTCATTTAATTTCGTTAGCCCTCTTTCTAATCAAAGAGACACACGGGAGAGAAATTATTTTACAACTTCTTAAAAACTCATAAGCTTTGGGCGACTTGTAAAACAGTCTTAGACTAAATTGTTTTTCATCTTCACTCCACGGAGAAACTTTTAAATGATTTAACTGCATTTTCATTAACAACAAACGATTTCTGTCTAAATAGTTCGCAGCGCCCGAGATCACTTCCGGAATGGATAATTTTTTAATACATTTTCGCGTTAAGTTACGTATTGTTTGCCGAGCTTTTTTTAATCGAGCTGTGAGCGTGGCATTATTTTTCATCAACAGCTGTTCTCGTCGAGATATCTGAGGATGTTTTTCTGCATTAACGGCAGGATCACGCTGTAGTGAGATTTCCGTTTCCGGTATACCGGAAGCTTCGGACACAGATATAAACAATGCAGACTGAACCGTTGGTGGCACGAATGTATTTATATCTACCGAATGTGTACTAGACTTATTTGTAGCTGGCAAGGCGTTTGACTTCAACTTCCGCTTGCTGAGTTTGCGATCAAAATTTTCAAAATCATTTGGCTGAAAGTGCGTAGAACAGATGCGTTGATTCTCCAGCTTCCGAGCTTCGACGTTCAACCACTCATCTCTCCCGACTAAAATGATCCACTTGCGTAGACTAAAAAGAAAAACATCACGTCCAGAACCGCATGTAATGATACAAGCACACACTAGAGGATGACACACCTGCAAATACATATACACACCCGCTCACTAATAAATATTCATAGGCACACCAGCAAAGAGGAAAAAAGAAAGTGTCATGCTATTTTCTCATAAATATGGAAACCAGTGAAAGTCATTATTGTAGTGCAAATGCAACTGCTCCATTAATAATTACAATTATTACTTACAATTTGAATGATCAGATATATCTTATCGCGTAGCATCGACTTATATAGTTACAAGAAACTGCCCGATGACAGTCGCTTGCAACGCTTACAAAACAATTCGGGAGTTATATGTTGTTTGGTTATAGTGATAAATCTATGTATCGCTTGAATTTATTTATCTGCAAATGTACGTACATTTTTTCGTTGTTGGGAAATCGATGGAAACTAAATTCGGGACTCGTCTGAGGAACATGTTTACATCCATTATAAGCACATTTATTAGTTACCGGCATGATTAGAAAAGTTATAATTAACAATTGAGAGACTGGAAATATACGAATATATTCGCAGTTTACTTTCTTTACGAAGCACGTGTATAGCAAGGCAGCACTGAAAACGCACCAGAAAGCGAGGGAACGAGTGTTATTTAACATACACGAGAGAGAATAAACGAAAACAGATGGATTAATAATAATTAATGAAAATAGCCACGTGATCTTCAAAACAACTGCTACCAGAGAACATGCAGGGTTAGTCAGTAGAAGTTGGCTGCAAGTGGCCGACATAGCAATGTGGCCTCTTCAAAAAATGACATGTAACAGTGACAGATTTCCATAAGCGCAAACTGACAGTTCGCATAGCAATAAGGTTTTTGAAATATTTCGAAATAGTTTTTATTTTGAAATAGTTAGGTTACTGAAATAATTAATTAATATTGTAATGACAAAATGTAATATCAGTTAAGATTTATTTTCACAACATTACAACATTCACAACATTTTCTCAATCATTATTAAATATGAAACATTATTAAACTATGAAAACATTATTAAATTTACCAACCGAGTGAATTAGATTAGATCAATCTACTGTTGAAGAGCCAAATTTGGAACTAGGAATTCTGTATATTACAACAATTAGAAGTGGGTCACCTGGGAGTAGTATAGAAATGGCTAGCAATTCTAAATGTGATGGTTTATATAGTATATTGTCTCTTTTTGAAAATGAAATAGATTTTCTTATATAAATGATTATTACTCCAACTTTACTATGTGTTCTATCTTTTCTAACTATATTAAAGTTCTTTAGATAAGACTGTTTGTCAGAGGAAAGCCAAAAATGTGAGAATTTGTATCTTTGCTGATTCATATTTATCTTGTAATTTTGGTTATAATTTTCAGTTTTGTCTGTCCTTTGTGCTTATTATTATTTTGTACTGAAAGCGTTTCCAGTAATTTGGTTAAAGCTTGTAGCTGTTTTAAGATAGGAGTGTATTTTTTTAAAGTATGAATAGCAGAGTTGAGTGGAGATTCAAAATTTACTAGTTGGGTTATTTATTGAGCATTTTCTGGTATTTGTAATTCAGTTGCTAATAGAGGACTAGGGGTATGTGTACAGAGTACAACACCATTCGTTGATGTATATGGAGGTTTTGGTTGAGCATCAAAATTGATTGATTTGATAGGCCATGGTTTAGGTGTAAAAGCCAGTATTGATTTCATATCATTTCTAAAGCCATTTGAATCTTTTGCTGCTACATCGGAATAATAGGGAGTACGTGGTTCAGAACAATACATACAATACATAGACGATTCTTCAGGTAGTATAACATCTCCTAAATTTTGGTAATCTGAGAAATTGAAGTTAGGAGATTGTGGTGTTAGAGAAGTTGAGCCTCTTTCAATAAACGCTTCAGCTTTTCTACATGTTATTTTCTTGTTTGCAGCTACAGTTAAAATATTTTTTTCATTGATTCTGTTTGGGCAGTTTATATCAGAGGATGAATGGGTAAACCTACTTTGTGTGTCCCAATCTCAAACATTTTTGACAAACCTTTATAGAAGGGATGTATGGACTGCCTTCAATAAATGAATATGCATATATATTCTGGCAGATTATACCCTTCGAAAGATAAAAGTACTATTCGCGTAGGAACCCATTCCATGTTGCCATCTTTAGTTTCTTTTCTATTGAATCTTTTTGCTTCTGAAACAACTGTTGCACTTGATGATCGAGCACCATTAAGTAAATCTTGGTTAGTTACATCAATCTTGACATTTCTGATAATTCCTTGTTTGTAGATTTGTGTAGATGGAAAAAAGCTATCATGTTGTGTTTATTTAACAAAAAACAGAATATGTTTATCATAAACCGGCCACTCGGTACGATAACCGGTTAACCTCAATTGAGATAATTCTCTTAGCCAGTGTTAGTATTCTAAGGGGATAAAAGTAAATAGGAAAGAAAAGAAGGAAAGTATTCACTAGGTGACTTCTCCGCCTCTCACTTCGCTAGATTTTTTCGCTATTTGCTATCTGCTACATTACACCTCTCAAAGAACGCCCGCGAGCTAACGCTCATAATGCAAAGTGCTCCACGTGAGCGATGAATGTGAAAAGACGCGCGATCATAGCAAGAGGCGGAGCTAGTAATTTATCGGTGTGTTTGTTCACGTCGATACAAGCAGCGCTCGCAGTGGCTTGGGTGATCACTAACCGATCACCCCAGCGTTTCGTGACAAACCCTCCCATAAGGCCTACGCTTCCATATAATATATGTTTTCTGACGATACCTACTGTTACCGGCAATTTTCAAGAACATATTCTAGTAGGCGGTGGCTATCCATTGCACCGATTATTTCATTTAATTTACTTCTCTTTGGTTCAGAGTGCGTTAGTGTGCTCAAATAACAGGAAATTTCTCCCTATTATTTCATGCTAAACAATTTATCAGTCGGTACGATAGAAAGAGTCCCCACCATGTACTTTCTTCAGTTCTACATGTATTTGATCCGATGCTGTGCGCATAGCTATATCCTCATACTATTTCAGTCGCCGGCAATGAATCGTGCCAGTGTGACCTTCATTTGAACCTGACAGCAGAATCCCGTACTCGTCCACCAGTCCCTGGGATAATTTCCATTTTTAACAGAAAATCATCGCCGAATCGGTAAGTCAATTGAACAACATTAACATTCGATGGCATTATCCTTATTTTCTGAACGATTTTGTCATTCAGTGCTCCATTATATAAGATGTGAGACAATCATCTCACTGACAACATTTTGTTTTCATCGATGTACACGTTTTCCCTTTTGAGTGTCGAGTTGGACACTGCTTTGCCAGTTGTAAGAATCTGATACTACGTGCTCCTACCTTATCTTAATGTAATCTTTTATATTTTAGATTGTGGTTTTAGTAAAATGTTACTTCATAGATAAGAATTTTTATCATTATTTACGGTATTTTATAGGTGTTTTTTATTCACTGAATTAATATGTTGGAGCCGACGATATGGTTAGAATTAGATACTAAGCTTTAAGTAAATCTACGTATTGCTAATTGTTTGTTGTAAACAAAACAATACTTTGATATTTTTTACATAGAAATTTTGTTCAAAGATGTATAAACAGTTGCTCTAAAATTAAGGATCATTTTATTTGACAAAACTATATATGCTAAAGTCCTTGCAAAGTAATGAAAACGAGTTTTCTTGTTCCCTAAGCCGAAAGTACCGTCTTCCCGGCCGCATTTGAGTCCGGGAAGAGCCACTTTTGTGGCCTGCATATAAACAAATGCAAACAAGTGAATGTTCAATCATAAACTCTAACTGTTCATAACCGTAAATTTGTAATGTCAGTTGAATAATAAAAACGGGAAGACGGTACTTTTGGCTTAGGGAGCAAGAAAAATAGTATACGACACATGGCCAAAAAGTTAAATGCCCCTGCGTATGTGATATAAAAGCCTCGGCTTCGCCTCGGCCATTGTATCACATACGCCAGGAAATCCAACTTTCTGGCCTAGGGTCGTAATATACTATTTCTCAGACTATTCCAATCAGATTCTTCAATTATTTCGATGTACGTATTAACGCCTCATGCTAAAAGGGTCTACGAAAATACATATCTATTATCCAATTCTTATCTGCCTAAGAAGTAATTTTCTCTCTAAGATAAACTGGTGTCCGTTCAAGCTTGCGGATAGAACTCATCGTGACCTTTTAACGTAATCAGTATCACGATTTACGATTTAGAGAATTAACGTCCATGTAACATCGTAATCCCTGGCCAAGGCATTTCAGTACTTTTCAAATAATTACAAAATATATTACAGCAATTAACTAATCAAAACTACAACGTAACTGCGTCGGTCATCCATGGAACTTATGCTGCTATAAATGATAATTTTGTTTTATTATCAGCACTGACACATATAGGGCGCAAAGAGTAACGCATAAGACGAATAACAACAGAAGTGGATTTAGGAAATAAAAATGTATATTGAATTAAAAATTATATTAAATAATTTTTCAAAAATCATTGTACACATATACCAATCAATATGTAATTATAAGTACGCTTAGGCAATTGTTATATGCTTAGAATTTTAATATCGATTTATTAACGATTACAACAGTATTGTTATATCTATAAATATCTGTTAAATTAATATTCATCAATTGAAATTAACGTGAAAGTCAGAGTGGACGGGTTTTTTGTTACAAGTTATATATATATATTTTTATTTTACAGTTAAAATGTCACGGGAACGCGCCTCCAGAAGATTTTACCGTGTAGAAAGCACTCATGATCTGACGGACTTTATGGACCGCGGTCATTCCGCACAGCATGAGAACCGATGGAATTTTGAAGTAGCATGGGAAGCTGCCAATAAAGGTATCCTTGACCGCAGAAATAGAAGATAATAGATCATTTAAAAAATGGCTCATTCTATATAGTAACGATAGTAGTCGATTTGCGATATCGATACGTTTGTTTCTTATCATTGACACATTATATGTATATCATACAATCTACTACGTGTAATATCAGATATTAAGTTATGCATGGAATGTTATTATTCATCAATGTATTCCATTCCAGTGGGCGGAATATATACGGTTATAAGATCAAAGGCCTATGTCTCGACCGAGGAAATGGGCGATCAGTATTGTCTTTTGGGACCGTACAAGGAAGCTTGCGCCAGAACGGAAGTAGAAGAAACTGACTTTCCTCACCATAGTCCTCTTCAAAAAGCCGTTCAGGTTTTACGTGATCAAGGATTCAAAGTAAGCATCTATTGTACGCATGTTTCAGTTACATCAGAGACATTACATAGCCTTGGGTTATGAGACATTGAATCAGTGAGTGTAAATGTGGATGTTGTCGAATATCTGGCAAAGCTCCAAATCATGAAGATTTTAGTTCAAGGGTATGTTGTCCTCTGATAGTTTATCAAGTAGACGAATTTCCTATTCCACTTGCCAATTGAAACGCAAGAAGATTAGGAAGAAATAGTACATACAACCAGATATTAATTGATGTAGAAAGATTCATGTAACAGTTTATTAATAGAAAGAATGGAATCACGAATATTTGATTAGGTGGTGACGGGAACATGGCTGGTTGATGGCAACCCTCAAATAATTTTATTTGATATTGGAAGTGCAGCGTGGAAGTTGGATGAGTATAAGCAGGAATTATGGGCCACCTGCAATCTTGGAATTCCTCATCTGGACATTGAGGCCAATGACGCCGTTATTCTTGGATACCTTGTCTGTCAGTTTATCTCTGAATTCAGGTAAATTATTATGTAATATCACACAGTATACATATGTAATTTTGGCTTCATTTTCAACATTTATTTTAATGATCCATTTATTTTCTATATTATAGAAAGGCCGCTGAGGAGTATTCAACTGTTCATCCACGAGTTGTGGTTCATTGTCACGAATGGCAGGCTGGTGTTGGTTTGATTGCTTTACGAACGAGACACGTAGACGTTGCTACTGTTTTCACAACGCATGCTACACTTCTTGGGAGATATCTCTGCGCTGGCAAGATCGATTTTTACAATAGTTTAGATAAGGTAATTAATATTTCAACCTGCAATATTTGCTATCAATCTTCAACGACTGCGAACAATTGTATATAATGTATTGTAGTTCAATGTTGATGAGGAAGCTGGCAAACGTCAGATCTATCATAGATATTGTATGGAACGTGCAGCTAGTCATCTTGCTCATGTGTTCACAACAGTTTCTGATATTACCGGCATAGAGGCGGAACATTTGCTCAAACGGAAGCCCGATATCATCACACCTAACGGATTGAATGTGAAAAAATTCTCGGCGATGCATGAATTTCAAAACTTGCACGCTATTAGTAAAGAAAAAATAAATGAATTCGTTAGGGGTCATTTCTACGGGTAAGTGAGAAAAGCATCAATCGATATTTTTGAAGCCTCACGATTTTTTGCAATTGTACTTATCCATTCACCTCATAATTTTAGACATTATGACTTTGATCTGGATAAAACATTATACTTCTTCATTGCTGGACGATACGAATTTGGAAACAAGGGAGCTGACATCTTCATCGAAGCATTGGCTAGATTAAATCATTATCTTAAGACGTCCAGACCGGATGTGACTATAGTTGCTTTTCTTATTTTCCCAGCGCGCACAAATAACTTCAACGTCGAGTCGCTTCGTGGTCATGCAGTAAGTCTAATACTTGCGTATTATTATATAATGCATATATATTTGCGTGATTGTGTATTTATATATAATTTTCGAAAATGTTCCTCTTATCATTCAGGTTACGAAATCTTTGAGAGATACTATACAAGATATACAGCAAAAAATCGGAAAACGCATGTATGAATTGTGTTTATCTGGTCGTATGCCAGAAAGTCAAGATCTACTACTAAAAGATGACATTGTCAAAATCAAAAGGTAAAGCAGTAAGATAAAACCTAAATATATACTTTTTTTAATAATTAATTCTTACAACTAAGGTGTCTTTATGCATTGCAACGAAATGGCTTACCTCCAATCACAACACACAACATCGTGGATGATTGGAATGATCCAATATTGAGTGCAATTAGGAGATGTAATCTTTTCAACACGGTCAATGACCGCGTGAAGGTAATACAGTATAGTGAAAGAAAATCGTATAGGAAAATTATGATGAATCGTCACTAGTGATTTCTAACGAATTAGTATAATGATACAGGATAAAATGTCACGTATAGCAAATACAAATTTTTATCCCACAGGTCATATTCCATCCAGAGTTCCTATCTTCGACCAATCCTCTTTTTGGTTTGGATTATGAAGAATTCGTCAGAGGATGTCATTTAGGTGTTTTCCCTTCGTACTATGAACCATGGGGTTATACACCTGCTGAATGCACCGTGATGGGAATACCGAGCATTACTACGAATCTGTCTGGTTTCGGTTGCTTTATGCAAGAGCATATAGCAGATCCTATGAGCTACGGTATTTACATTGTAGATCGGCGGTTCATAGGTTTGGAAAATACTGTCCAGCAGCTCGCTCAGTACATGTTCGATTTTGCCCGACTTAACAGAAGGCAACGTATCATTCAGAGAAATCGTACAGAACGTCTAAGTGAATTACTCGACTGGAAGAATCTAGGCATTGTATGTATTATAGTGATTTTTCAAGTTATTTTTTGTTTGTAAAATAACTACTATCATTTTTTTTCTTCTTTTCTTGCCTCACAGTATTATCGGCAGGCAAGAATCAAGGCACTGATTACTGTGTATCCAGAACTTGCATCGGAATTCGACGAAGGTGGTGGCAGCCGATTTAATTTCCCAAGGCCGATCAGTGAGCCGCCGTCGCCATCTTCTTCTCGGCATACTACTCCTGCCGCATCAGTTCATGGATCGGAAGATGAGGAAGACGAAGTTGACGAAGAGAAGGAGGTAACTGCAATTGTTTTTGTTATATTTTAGTTCGAAGGACGGTTGAGTTATTTTGGGTTTCTTGCAGCTTGAAGAATTGCGACAAGCGAACGGAAGATAAACACAAATTTCACGATGCGTCCCAGGCCTCTGCGATGCGTTAGGCATACATCATATACTTGTAAGACATTTGTTTGTACGTCAACGAGATTCCTGGCTAATCGAGTCTTGAAAATTCGTAACGTCGTGTGTAAAAAAATATATCGGTTTTACGTTATATTTCATCAACCTGTAGGTACAATATGAGCTCGAATATTTCGCAAAATTGTGTTCCCTTCTACAATAATCATGCCGACATTAGTAGTTACTATGCCATTTGATTAAGATCCGTTTCAGTTATTGGCATCAGAATGAAGAGCTATAGTTGTAACGAATCCATAGGTAATTACGCGAATAGTATTATTCCTTACCATTAGTCGCCATAACCAGTTCATTACCAGCAATAATCTGTCATGCATTGCCAAATAAGAATGTATAACGTTCGCAATAAGTGAAGAGTACGAATATGTCACGATATTTCATTTGATTAGTAACTAGGTATAGTATATGGGAAGTTAAGACATCAATTTCGAAAGAGCTTCGTGAAGTGGTTTCACATGGCAATACAATTTTTTAACGCGTACACTCCTTAAGTATACTTTACAATATGTATGTTGTATAAACCTCCATCTTTACCACAATATTGTTACAATGAGAAAGTATGCAGTATGTTATGAACATAAAAGAATTGTGTTATTGTTATATTAGACAGTTATACTTTTATTAAAAACAAAAATAGAAAACCACAAAATTTTATTTAGTTGTTTTTTTGAAACACCAATAGATTTTCGATGCTTTCAATTAACTGGTGCGAAATACTGCTCCGTTTATATTCCTCTCTTAATTTTAGGGGCAGAATTGCTCTTATGAGTATGGAATATTGCGGAGCTACAGCAGTAGAGTCCCTCTACTAGAGGGGTTTAACATCACCATCTGGCGGAATTCTTTCGAACTAACGGAAAATGCTCCTGCGTGCTCGGTGTTTAGGTTCCACGCCCACTTGCGGAATTTTCCAAAACTACGAAATGCCTAAACAGCTCCATCTGCGGCATCTAACAAATAAATGACAGTTACAGAAAGGACATTTTCAGCAGTCACCTACAAATAATATATTCGGCAAATGTAATTAGACTAAATACATACGTTTTTATATGTTTTATTTGGTTGTAATTGAAGTCTAAAACATTTGTCTTCACAGTAAAATGTATACTAGTGTTATTTACACATTGCATTCCATTCATACAGCATACATACATTTATAGCATACAGATTAGTTACCCATATTTAGTCATACAATTTTTTCATGGATCTATTCCAAATATGTAATTCGAAAGTACAGAATAACTTAAGTGAAACATCAATGCGACGAAAGCGCACTGTCGTTTGCGTGAAAGTTTGAAATAAAAATCCAGACAATCCTTCATTCAAAATTCAATGTTCAACAAAACAAAGAGCCTGCGAGAGAATAATGAAGATTCATACATCCTGCACTCAGGGCGAATTGCCTGGTACATTCTTTCTCGTATGCTTCCCCTATAAATAGTTTACGTTACTCTGCAATGCAGAAATTAATCTAATAATTGGCTCTGACTTCGGATTCAGTATTATTACAATTAATAATTACAAAATTCCATGACATCATTACTCGCGCCATCTATGTATATACGTCTACTCGATTTGCATCTCCGAATTATTAAAAAAAATACTCACGATAAATACCTCATTGGTTACCCTGAATTCGCATGGATGTCCTTGCCACGTCCTTAATAGGACCGAACAGTTTGGCATGATTCCATGATAGAAAACAATAGTGATACATTTATGTTTTCAATATTAATTTTCTAGCATCTATGACCGATTGGAAGGACAATTATCGTCGTCGCTCAATGTCATCGCTCTGGTCGCAAGCCTTGGAAAATACACTTAAAGGAATAAAGGGAGACTCGCACAAGGCATAAAGTCAACCGCACTTTGTCGTCCCTTGGATAAACTGAAGGTGGCATGAACTATTATATATTAATTATTGACATAATATACAAAATGGGACACTACAAAAAGTTACATGTTTATATGCAGGAAACATTACATCTGGCATTCGTAACGGTTACAGTCGCTCCCCATTTCTGGTTATGCAACAGAGTATAATATTTACAAATAGAAAGAAAAGAAAGAAATAAGTAAACGATTAATGCGCATGACGATTAATACTAAATCTTAACGTAAGGTGTATAACAATGTACAAATTCGATGAAAAGCTTCACGTGGTTAAAAATGTTTTCCCGCAATGACGATTAACATAATTAATAATTTGGAATGATGAAAACATTATCATGAGGTGGTTAAGTGCATTTAATATGGTTTAATGAGATTCAACGTCTAACGCTTCGTGAACAGCAGTTTCTCTCAGTTCTATGTGAATTGAGATACAGTTACATTAATACTTGATATCGAAAAATGGCATGATACCCGAATACAAAATACTTTTTCTTACTATAATTTATGATTAACGCAATTTTAAATGTGTATTATTGAATACAATGCCTATCTAACTGAAAGAGAATATCATTTGCATCCACGTTTTATTACCCGTTCGGAGAAGACTTTATATTTTTGTACAAATTGAATAGTGCCAATTGTATTGAAGTCGTGAAAGGAAGAAGAAAAACCATCGAGTCAACCAAGATGGTCGTATCGATTTGTTGAAGACAAAAAGTTTACAAGGTTTATTCAACTTTTTACCATAACGCATTATTAGCGCTACATTAGCATTGATTCTAATACGTTATCCTAAATGGCACAGTTTTGACACTACACTATGAGAGCGACTTTACAGAATAAAGAAGGATAGTGTACACAGTTAGAGAAAAAAAAGTAACAATACGTAATTCGCTACAAAGTTAAAAATATTAATAATACACATTTTATTTTATTTTTCTTTTAATATTTCGATACCACGAACATACATGCAATTCCTTTTTATCCCCGTAAAATTCGTAAATCTGTTATTTGTTAATTGAGCACAATCATTAAAAACGGAAATGTACAGAATCCCAGAATTGCAAAAGATCCATCTCTCTTGCACTTACATGCGTATGTGAAAAAATATGTGAGTATACGTCAATTCCTATGACAACATTCACTGTTACTATTGACAAGGTAAAATCATTTACAAGGCCTGCGCATACATTGATTTGTAGATTTCGGAAAACGTTGTCGATCAGTATAAAAATAACATGAATCGTACTCACAATGTACTGCACTCACGATACCTCTTACGTTTTTTTTTCTATATAAATAACAACAAGTGTTTCGCTAACACGACGAGGAAATTTATATGAGGAAAGGAAGTATTAAGGAAAAATTGACGAACTGAAGTATGATGACATTTAACGGTGGTAATAACAGCGCGCGATGCACAAAATAGTGATACAGATAAGGTTCAAATGGTACATCAAGTCCGAAATCCAAGATCAGATACTTGCGCATGCCCATAAATTTCTGAATATTTCTAGAAAGCCGATTAATTACTTTACGCAACGCTCGGATACATGTAATAATTAAATAGACATTTCTCATGTATTGACATGTTTTTCTTTTTAATATATCGGATAATTATTTACGAATTTCTCAATGTTCTCGTTGAACTTTAGTCGCAGGGGAAGGAAGAAAGTTTTTCAACCCTTAGACCATAGGTACAGACAGCCTTTGGTTATAAAACGAAAAACTATTTAATAACGTTACACGATATCGCTTAATATTTCGATAAATATTCATTTGACCAAACTGTAATCTAAACTAGGAGTCTTTAGTAATTGGCATTTCACGGCGGCATATGGCCTCAAAAAGTATGATAAGCGGGTTAAGTATGTTTGCCCTTAGATAAAGACAATTGGAAATACGGAAGTGTGCCACGGTACTTTTTAAATGCTTTCAATATGCTTGCAATGCTAAAATGTTCCATAGGTTTTTTTTTTTTATCTAAAAGCGCGTAATATTGAAATTTTTGACGCACGTTAATCGTACGGTCCCCCAAAAATCCATTATCGCCATGCAAGAACAATTAACAATAATGTACTGAAAGGATGTCAAACGTGACAAGATTAACGTACATACTCAATTTAACGTTCGAATGACAATAAATTACAATTTGAGGAGAGGAAGATACAATTATCACCGACAAAGCAGTTGCATTATCGCGCGATAGCTGACGTATAAATATTAAAGTTTGTTCGGTTAGTGACTCTGGCACAATCGCAATTAGTAACATTGTTTCTGGCTAGAGCGGCAGGATAACTGGAGTTGACGTACGTTACGAAATTATGTCTAACTGTTTGCGTGTAATGTACGTGGTAGCAACAGAAAGATCTTCGTACAGAACTACCATTGGCAGGAGGGTCAGGAACGAAATGCGTGTCTCCGATTCCGTACGCATGATCGCGACGACTGAAGTTACGTCTGAGGTCCGTTGTTATTTAATCTCCGTATCATTGCTTGCGTGGACGGATTTCATTATCTCTTTCTGATTTAGGTATGATTTGATTGCGTTCCCCCCATCCTCTGCTGCATCATGCTCAGGAGCAATTCCGAGTACTGTTGCATCATGTTCACCACCTTACCTTGGTCCTGACCAGCGACTAATTCTTGAAACTTTGCCGTAGCCTCGTTCGCGGTGACGGTGTCGTTGTTGCTGTCTTCGTGACTTCCTCCGGTTCCTGCGACGAGCCGAAGGGTGCGCATCGCTTCGTTAACGGAAGACTCAAGACCGCGTAACATGATGTCTCTGTCGAGAGCTGGATTCGATGGATCGCCACTGCTGTCGATGGTCAGTCGTTTGTATAGCTGGACGACGTTGTCGGCTGTCCTGGTGAGTTCGTCGGCGATGGTATTGCACAGTTGAGTGGACACTGGAAAGAAATTATTAGATGGCCAATGAGATGCAGATATTCAAATAAATTCTCTTTGAAAATCCTTGTAGCTTGCGGTAAGACGCTGTGCCCGTCGCAAGTTTGGTGAAAGCAGGAGTCACTGTGTAAAGGTCCTTTTAATGGATGCGACACTCTTTATGCTTTTTTTGCGTGACTGTACATGGTGTGACAAGTGCTTTTACCAGTGGATTACACGTATTAAGTGAAATCGTGCAACGTGCGGATCTTACGGCTTCTAAAATCCGTATGAGACCATGCTATTATGATCGGTTGTTTCTATGATGTTTTTGTTCTTTATGCTATTGGTATGAAATCTAAAATTTTCATTCTATTCTGTTAATTTTTTATACGATTGACTAGGTCTGGAAAGATTTTTATATACGACTTGCATTCGACATATGAGTAATATGTATAGTTTGTCTGTGGTTCTGAGTATTATGTACAATATTTACAAATTTTGTGTAACTATTTTCCGAGTTGTCTGTTCTGATATCCATGAAAGTTTCAAGAACTTAATTCGACTGTTGATCGAATAAGTAGTATTGATAATGGAAGAAAAAGATTCTGTAAAAGACGTGAGTGAGTATAATGATTGTCTACAATTTTGAAATTTTATTTTGATATAATTAGTCAACTCTCTGTGTTATTAATGTTGTTTAACTCAAGCTGTGAATCACTCCAAGCTAATTCGGAATAGAAAGAACGTAGCAAGTATGTACAGCAATCTACAGACTAGAATCTAGTCTGTACTATATCTTGCTAATGATTTAATGTAAAATTGTCAATCATAGCATGATCACTTACAAATTTTTTAATATATCGAATGATTTATTACATTCACGGCACAGCATTCTCAATAGGCGTCTTTAGTTTACCTAATTTGTTATCCATGTCTACTGTAAGAATAATATTTTGTTAGATGATATCCCACCACATGTCGATGACCATGAAAACAAACTGAATTCAACCGAACGCAAAATATTGATTAAGTTAGTAAAGCATAGTTTTACACAAAGAGTACGAGAAAATAAAAAATCTGTATTAGTATAATTTTGTCACAGTGAAAGATAAAATTTCCGAAGAACTTACGCTGTGCGCTGGCAACATCAATGGCGCGGTCAGTATCTTTCACAGGAAGTTCCTGAGGACTGGGTTCAAGTTGATTACGATTAGCTACGGCCATTCGCGAGTTTCCTTGACCCGTTGTACCTCCTGTTCGGCCATTTGTTATGACTGACGATGATCCAGACCTTCTTATTGTCGCATTGGCTATACTTAAACTAATCAGCAACAAAAATACAATAATGAGTATATTTATTAATTTCTTAAACCTTAGCATGAATTTATCAAAGACTAATAAATAATTTACCTAGCTGAGGAATGGTCGATACTGATACTTCTAGGCCTTGGAGGTAAAGCTGGCTTTCCTCCATTTCCATTTGACGAAGTGTCTTCCGAGCTGGAATCCTCTTGATTACCAACTTGACTTAGATTTACTGTGAGTAGAGAGGGGACAAAATTTATAGTTAAATATAAGCCAATGTTGATATGATATCAATTAAATTGTCTTGAGATTTTACATACCACTGGAGTAAGCTCCTTGCATCCCCCGTCTTCTTAAGACTGAGGGAAGATTCGTACTTGACGAAGAGTTCGATTTGATCTGGTGATTGGCTTTATTCTGTGAACTAATTGTTGGTCTCATCAGTCCACTCATCCTATTGTTTCCAGATTGAGTGTTCCAACTTCTTCCGCTTACTGCTACTCCCACATCTGACTCAGAGTCACTCTGCTAAACAAATGCATTAATAAGATCATTTGTTCACTCTTAATATTTGTGGTAATAGGTCATTTGCGTGCCATAAATTTTATAGATACCTGATTTAGTACACCAACGCTACTACTTCTTGTCATATGAGTTGAATGACTCTTTCCGGCTACATGCCTAGACTGTCCTCCACTGTTAGCACCTCCACTTCCGCTTCTAGAGGAAGTGCTTGTATTTTTACTACCTAGTTTTCCTGCAACTGAAGAACCTGGTGAGCGAAACGCCATCTACTTAGCGTGCCTGGCATGCATTGTTATAGAAAAATCGTTACATTTAAACAGTAAGTAATATAATTATCAATTATTATGAACATAGTAGAAAAGTGTGCGATCATTGTTAAAACATTAAAAAAAAGAAAGGTATATAGTATTGTTTCTCACAATCGCAAAGAAACAGGACTGCTTCGACTGTTCCTGTAATTGCTGAAGAGCGTGCATCGAATGCAGATCTAAATGCAACGAGGACATGGAGGATGAAGGATACCTTGAATCGGGCCATGCAGTAATCGGTTTGGTGGGCTGACGGATAGGTCGCTGAGCGAACAGGCGCGTCTCATGCCACTGCCATCCTCTTCGCCGTGAACAACCTTTGATGACAGTCGCCCCGCGCTAGTGCCAACTGTTGACAATACGCAGGCACATGCACTAAACTACCAACTGTACACTGACGCTTTTTGTTATAAAGAAATATTTGCTATGTCTTGAAGCCGACAAAACAATAAATGAAAAGATGCCATGTGACCTCATGAATGCTATTGCTACTTGCATAAGCGATTGCAAAATGAATCAGGCACTTCTTGCATAACGTGATATATCGTCAATATCAAGAAAAATTATTTTGGACGTACAAAACTTAAGCTAGAATATAGCTTTCAGAAAAAAATTGTGAAAAGAAAAGTTTTTTTAAGAATAGTCAAAGTGTTTCAACTGAAATTATATAAGATGTAATTAAATTAGTGCTATAATGCAGGAAGAATTTTGGGAATGAATAAGTAGGGATAAGGGGGGATAAGCCAGAGGAATTTTACAAACATGCGTTTGCTTGTATGTCATGCTAAAAGAAAAAAAAAATCCGTAAAGCCACGTTTTTCATAAACTGTCATTCAAACTGAAAAGTAATTGCTGTCTTTAAAAATGAAAAGTGATATTCAATGTATGTAAATTGATGGTTGTAAAATCTGTACCGCGTTGCTTATATAATCTGATTTTAACAAAAGAAATCTGCGTGTCCTTAATAAATGATAATAATTTCATGTTTCTGCACAAGCCGTGCAAGCGTCTTGTATCCAATATATACAGGGTGTTCGTTATGAAACGCACTGTAGTAACACTATTACATTCCTTTTCAAATTCTAATGAATACGTGTATTTTCATTTTTTATTTCATATATCAAAATTTTGAGATAATCAAGGTTGAAGTTGCAGTAATGCGACCAATCAGAACGCGTTTAAACGGAACGTAGATGACGTCGCGAGCCAGCCCGCAAGACCTGCTTGCACTAGGCCAGTAACACTAAGAGTATCGTCGTTGTGTCCCTGTTTATCTGCAAGTAGTTGAGTAAGATACAAGAGACAATACTCTTAGTGTTATTGGCCTACTGTAAGCAGGCCTTGCGGGCTGACTCTGGACGTCATCTACGCTCCGTTTAAACACGTTCTGATTGGTCGCATTACTGCAACTTCAACCTTGATTATCTCAAAATTTTGATATATGAAATAAAAAATGAAAATACACGTATTCATTAGAATTTGAAAAGGAATGTAATAGTGTTACTACAGTGCGTTTCATAACGAACACCCTGTATATATTGGATACAAGACGCTTGCACGGCTTGTGCAGAAACATGAAATTATTATCATTTATTAAGGACACGCAGATTTCTTTTGTTAAAATCAGATTATATAAGCAACGCGGTACAGATTTTACAACCATCAATTTACATACATTGAATAATGAAATTGATACAATATAATAGCCAGAAATGAAGTCGCTATGTATAAAAATAAGTATGAAGCATTGACATTAGAAGAACTTCGTGCATCGATCACCTAAGTATAATCGAATGACTGTGGTTGCAACTACCGATGTAACAAAATACGTTGATTATAAGAATATCGACAAATTTTCTCTCCGATAACTACTCCGCCTTTCCTTCAACACTGGTAATTACAATTTCAAGTGATATGTTGTTACAACAAATTTTTGCTGCTCTGTAAATCTTTTCCTACGCTCTGAGATACCTGGATAATGATGCTTCGAAGGGAGTACAGATTGGTTGATAGTTGGCAAAGTCTTCGTCCACTTCATTTGACTCTGACATCGTGAAGCGGGCGGCCATAATCGTTTTGGTGAATTGGCACAACTTGAGCCAGGCGTTGATGATCCACTTTCCATTAAAGATTTATCCATCGCAGAGATATCAGCGCAATCACTATCTTCACCACCGGAATGAGCACGAATTTCACGTCTGAACATGGAACATCTTGTATCCCTTTCTGCTTCGAGTTTAGCAAAATTCTCTTGACAGTGTATCAGTCTCAAATCCTTTCCTTTCACGAAATATTGTTCTCTTCTGACAAGATTTTCAAATTCCTTGGAAAGAAGTTTAACAGTCCCTTCTATTGCTCGAGTTATCCTTATATCAACACTTGTGTCTGTATTGTCGAATTCCTTATTTTCAAGAGGCAAGGTGTTATTGGATACTTGTAATTCTGCAGATTGCAATTCAAAGGATGGAGCACCGTTTGGCTCTAAGGAGTCATACGACTCTTGTGTGTCTTTGGTAGGAATCTCGTTTTCAAAGCATGTTTCACAGTCTCGTTCATGGGATGAACTTTGTCCTATGCTCGAGTTATCACGATCCTTGCTATCGTCGTCTGCATTGTTAATGTTTTGATATGACAAATTTTCAATATTGTTATCGGTACCATATATAGCTTCTTTAGGTAAGCTCATACTGCTACTGTGATTCACTTGCAAACTAAAATATTTATTTCTTTCCGTTTCACTTTCACAAGGCTGAACAGAATAACTTGGCGACTGTATAAATCTATCGCATTTTTTCTCTGATTCGTGGTTGTCGAATTCTGGAGTATTTGCATTAACGGGATTTGGTGTTTGTTCAGACGACTGTAGATTTCGTAAAGCCTGCGGCTGCTGAGTGGATGGATCCACATTGTATTTATTCCAAGCTGGTCTTGCTCTGTTACGCATACTTTGAGTACGGGAAGAATTTCTCTTTGGCTTAGGCGGTTTGTGCGCTACAAAATCGTTTAAGATCAACATGGACTTTGGCTCAGTAGGTACCTTTAAGCTATTACTTCTGGAGTTGGCTATACTGTTCGATCCGTCATTGAAATCAGTACTTTTTTCATTATCGTTATCAAAATTGAACTCATAGTAAACACATGTCTTTGGCTGTACATTGTCGTTCATAAAATTCATACCAGCCTTTGTTTCGTTCAGTCTTGTATCTTGAAGAGATTTTGATCTAAAGACTGCTCTGTGCAGACTCGAAGTATCAGCTGCTTGTTCAGTATTAACCGTACTCTCGACGGTATGATTAGGATTTCCACTGTAAGTTTCAGAGTTCTGTCTCTTACGCTTATAATGCGAATCGAATAGCATTTCTAGGGGTGCAGATTTTACCAGAGAATCTGAGTCATCCGTCAAGATACTTTCGGTACTTCTGTGATCGGCATTTTCTTGCAGTGGGAACATTTGATAATCAGACTCATCAGTCAGGATACTCTCTTGACTTCTTCCAGCTTGCATCTTGCGTCGAGATAAAAAGAAACTCGCACTGGAATGTCTGTCGTGATCATACTGATTACAATCCAAAAGTTCAGCACTACCTTTTGAAAAGGATTCTACTGACGCATCCGAAAGGATACTTTCCTGGGAGCGAGTCAAAATTTTCTTGTAAAGACTCTGATAATTGGAATAGTTTTTACTTTCCGTGAGATTATCTCTTTGGATATTTATCTGATAATCGCTTACGCATCTTCGTGGGGGGTTTTTGAAATCACCCTCTAAGGAATCGTCGCTGAAGTTTCCATTTCCTTCCTCTTCGTCCTCGTCGGAGAGCTGGGTAAGAGTCTCGATGTTATGCTCATTCATAGCTGGTAGACTCTCAAAGGACTTTGCAATATTCTCCATTTCTTCCTCGTTGTTATCGAGGCCTATGAAATAGCTGCAGGACTTTCTCTTCTGTGCGAATCTCGCGAAACGATTGGCATTTTTTCTGCAGCGTTCCTTCAAGATTTTTAATTCCTCGCAAACCGGCGACTCCGGCAATGACTGATTAGCCTTATTTATGGACAGCTTATACTTTTCAGTTTTCTTAAGAGTCAATGTTAGCGGACGGCATACTGCGGTCTTTGCGCGCTCGCTTATGCACGAGGTGGTTTGACTTTTGGGCATACACTTTTCGTTTGGTACTTCGAGTATGGATAAAGCATTTCCCACACCCTGGACTTTGTTAGCGAGTTGCTTGGGGTTAAATTTGGGTTTTGGATTTGGCATGGGCTTGCAGGGATTAGTCGGTTTTGCGGAGTGGTGTGTTTGATCTGATCTGTTACCTGTGTTGAGTCTATTTTGACGATGATGCTTTTCCGGAATGTGACTGCTTAGGTCGGAGATGCTCTGGCTGGATTTTAACGATGACTTATAACCAACCTATTTCAGAATGAAATATTTCACGATTACGCACCATTTTCTTTATATAAAAGATTTCAGCCAACAAACAATTACTCACGCTTTGTAATTTTCTTCTTGTTTCCTCTATCCTCCTTTGCAATTCCTCACGATTTTTCGACACACTCACTACAGCCGTGTTTCGTGATTTATTCGTAGAGACTTCACCACCGCTGCTCCTGCGTGCATAAACAATTTATTAGTTCAATACACTTCTGATAAGTTCTTCGTTAGTCCTGTATATTTTATACAAACGAGAGTATCACCTTCCGTGAAACTGGGAACTGATGCTAGTAGTCTTAGTTCGATTCGTTGGTTCATCAGCTCCACTGAGAGACTCAAATGCATTCTTAAGATATTTTTCCCGATGACTTTGATTAGCCATCTGATCAAATCCTTCGGAACTTGCTTCGGACAGCATGGACAAGGGATTTCTCTCAGCACTAGGCGTTGATGCACCGCCTTCTGAGTCTGAATCTTCCTGGCTACCAGAAGCAGTCATTTCACTGGTCCGGCCACTTTCACCGCTTCTGGGTTTTTTCGATCGTCTTTGAGATCTGTATATAAAATTAAAAAGGGTATAATACAATTTTCTATCTACGAAGGACAAGGACAAATTCAAAAATTCACATAGATACGCACCTTCTTAGTTCCTCAACATCCATGGCGTTCACCGTAAACTGGTTGGATACGATATCTTCTGGTGGAGGATAGTACATTAAACGATGATGAGATTTCTCAGAGCCGGTCGTTCCATTTTCACCCTCGGAGTAATCCTCTACGTCTCCATCATGCTCGGTACTCTCATGGTCCTGTATGAAACGCGGAAGAAAAAAAAATGATGGAATGGAGTTGCATGGTTTTATACAAATGTATGAATCATATTTTTAACATCCCCGAATAGTAAGGGAAATAATATTTCAATGACGCTATAAAATCATCTAAACACGAGAAGGAGAGACATTAATTGCATAAGGTAACTATGCATCGATAAAAAAAATGTACATGTAGTACCACTTCTACGTACTCAATTCTACGCAGTATCACTAAGAATGACTACATTACAATTTGCGTATTTACGAACAGTAGAATAAAAATAATGAGAAAATGGTGTAAGGCATAAGCTGTGATTTAATGATGAGCGTAATACGATAGCCCCAAATGGTACTTATACTGATAGAATGGCTATTTACAGATTTCAGCTAATCAAAAATAATATACTATAACGCCCAAACGATAGTTTAGTGCCTGGTCTTCTATTTTTGTCTATGTAAATGATACTGATACGGATTGATGATATAATTGTCATTCATTTTTAATTTAAATTATTGCGAGGGAAAGAGAACGACATCTCAATCAATCGTACGGAGGATATTGATCTTGCCATTTATTTTGGACAGCAGCTGAGTGGCAAATACCTCGAATTTGAAGCTGCCAAGACTGCTGTCATCGGTGTGATGGCGACTCCTCGATAGACGTGTCAACTCCGTGATATTGCTACCTCTAGTAATGGTCACGTTACCGCCTGTCACCTACGTGACCGATCGAAATAATGGTGTGATCAAAGAAAATGATAATTTCAAACAAAGAGAAATATAGAAAAATATGCAAACTGGATGAAGCGTTAAAACGCACAAGCTGATAGTGTAAATGAAGAAAAATATACGTAGCGACGGAACACACTACCAAGTTTGTATAATAAATTTTTATGTAAAGTTGCAGGCCCACGTTGTTCTACCATATCTAGCAAAAGGTGCTTACAACGACATGTGACTTGGC
Source organism: Cephus cinctus (assembly GCF_000341935.2). Classification (NCBI taxonomy): domain Eukaryota; kingdom Metazoa; phylum Arthropoda; class Insecta; order Hymenoptera; family Cephidae; genus Cephus; species Cephus cinctus. The sequence goes on from NW_014332821.1 coordinate 1,004,672, forward strand.
AAATACAAAAAGTATTACATAAACGTAAAAGGCATTACATTTTAAGACTTAAGTAAATTCTAAGGCGACGCTGCTATATGTGAAACACGCATAAATTTCATTCTGATTCGTGTAAGCATTTTCCATCGTTAGGCATGCATTTTGTAAATGATTTGATTTATTGTTAATACAATCCAATGCGGTTGCCAGTGATAAGTTAGTACCTGCTTCGAATCGTCAGTCAATTCTCTGTAACTATCTGGACATGGATGAAATTCTTGCTCCTCCTAGAAATTTTTTGTGAAAGTGTTAATGATTTGGGTGCGGAATGATATCATGTGAATGCATTATTGGAAATTGTAATTGCGTGCGATATATGCGCGGCTGGCGTAATGGTTGATGGTACGTGATAAGGATTCGATTGAAATTATGCGGGAGTTTGATACTGTGTAGATACCTATTATCACTTAAAATCTATTGTGCGGAATTGTACAATTACTAATGTTTGCGCGAACATTTTTACTTCTCTTGCGATGAGGTGTTTGTGAAATATTTACAATATAAAAACTTCTCGACATTGACAAGCCGGGAATCCGCAGAAGCCACAGATTTTATTTGATTTAACGACACATACGCTCATTGGCAAAGAAAAACACTGCGTCAAAGAATTAAAGATATCAGAATTAATTTCTATTGATCAAACATAAGCGAAGCATAAACTAAATAAATCATAAATAAATAAGATACAATAAACTTCTATCAGCAGTGTCAATGCCCATATTAACCTGCTTAGAATTTTCGTAATGCAATTTCCACACCTTAACGAAATCTCATGTTTCAAACATTAACGTACAGCGGATCCAAAAACATATGAGAATTCAACGTAAATTCAAAAAAAAAAAAAGTATTTCACATACTTTGACATTCCTCATTAGCCTAATATCCTAAGATCACTAACCCTTTTGATGATCATAGTGTCGCGTCGATAGTCACTGCTACATTTCGTTTCGGTTCCACTGTCGATGGAGCTGTCCTTAGAACCTCCACCACCACCACCACCTCCATCAGAGTCAATGGCACTTCGAGGAGGAGGAAATGGTATAACCTCATCGCTGTCGTAAACTGACTTGACAGTAATAGCGTCCCCCTGTTGTACCCGTTGAGCCCAGCGTCCCTTCGGTAGATCAACGCCAAGAGACCTGACACCAGACCCTAAGGGAGCAGTTTCTTCCTGGGTGGCAGCAGTGTCGATTTGTTTTTTAGCCCAGAGTGGCAACTGCCCGACACTAAACCGATAGTCCGGCCCATTCCCTTGGGGTGTCGGATTGGCATTAGGATCAAGGAATTCCTTAGGAGGCGATCCAAAAGTTTCATTGTCCAGCTGGATGTTGACACCACTGCCGTTGACTTGTGGCACCCGTCTAACAAATTTACATGAGTCTCAATAAAATTGCCTGGGAAGATCCTTAGCATTACATGTACACGACACTGGGAAAAAGGATGTACTCACTTTCCAGCACGCATGGCCTGCTGAGCAAGACGTGCTTGCATGGTCACTACCATGTCATGAGGTACCCGCCACACGAAAACACAGCCATCTCCGCTAGCAGAAACCAAATGACGGCAATCGGGACTAAAGCGAAGTCCTGTTACCAATTCCGAATGACCCAACATCGTAGCCATGCATTCTCCGCTGTAGTAATCATAAACGCATAGTGTCTTATCGGTACAGGAGGTAGCCACATAAATACCGGATGCATCTAAAATAAAATTTTTAAACGGTACCGTACTGGGCTTATTTCTTTTTACGACACGGTGATATCACACTGGTTTGTATTTACTTGTTAAATATAAAATTATCAAGTATTTAATTACCTAGGACAACTTTGATAAGAGAGCCGTCTTCGCCGACGGAACCCTTAAAGGTTTTACTATGTTTGCCAGTCGTTACGTTGTATACTCTAATATTTCTATCCTGACATGCCGTGAGGACGTGTTTTTGACCAGAATCAACTTCCATATCGTAAAGAGTTGTCTTTCCTTGAGCATTGTGACCTCTGGCAAACTGCGGAATGCCACCTGGTATCTAGCGTAAAGCATAAAATCATGTATTAGCATTTATAGTATCTGTTAAGTTATTTGAAGAAGCCGCTAAGTATGTAACGGTTACTTACAGCTTGCAATTGCCTGAATATAATACTCTTATCCGCGCCGCACGACACCATCTGTATTTGATTACTCTGATTCGTTTGATTGAAGAATCGAACAGCAGTAATGGAGGAACTGTGATCGTCAAGTGTTTGTAGAAAATTATAACCCTGATCAACGCTAAACACATGAATGAGCCTGTCCCTGGAAGCACTTGCTAACAACCTGGGCGATTTCAAAGAGTGCCGTGAGAACCTAGAGTATTCCAGACAAAGTACCTCAGCGTCGTGTGCTTCGACTAGACACAATTCCTCAAGTGTGGGTACGTCGTGAATTCGGATATTGCCAGCTCTGTAAAAGCATACTCCGTATAAATTCAATAAATAATATATGCCGTCTCGAATGACTTACCTGTCTCCGGAAGCAAGGTGCTTCCCATCGGGACTGACACGTATCGACCGAACGCCATTACGTCCATCGTAGGACGCGTCGTTTTTTTCCGTGGAACCAGCGGTAGCTAGATCCAAGTCTTTCAAGTAGGTCAATTCTGGGTCTACGTACAAGACCTTCAAGAGTTCCTGCAATTATGAAAAAAAATCACCAAGAAATTAATACTCATGGCCAGGAGAATGAATCTTCAAAGCATTCTGTGCTTGAGACTTTACTCACGTTGCTATATATATTCCTCTTGTACATAGTATCGCTGGGTGAGATATCCTTCTCTAAATTCCAAACGCGTATAGTGTCGTCACTGGAACATGTTATAAAGCTACCTGGCGGCATAGCGTTGATAGATTCAGCTCCCGTAGGATACATTTCAACGCCCCAAATGCAGGCCGAATGAAATAGAAAGGAATGGGACTTGCCCACCCTTCTGATGTCTCTCACGTCCCAGACGTAGATGCTGTGGTCGTTATAGACGCAGGTCAATTTATTATTGCGTTCGTCAAAGGCCAAGGCTATGGCGTCAGGATACCTTGCGTTCGGTGGATGCTGAGACATATGACTGTAACAATAATTCGCATTCTCAAGCAGTCGTAAGAATAATTATGGCTCGTTTTCAACGATCACTTCAGCCTATGACGAGGAAGTAAGTTTTCATATGCCAGGTTAGTCACCTTATAGATAATCCCTGGGCAACGTCCACACCCAAATAATGAGTTCTGGGTAGAGTAGTAATAAATTGCAATGTGACAGGACTGAAGCACCGTACAATTCCTTCGGCACATCCGATAAAAATAAACTTGTCTCCAACGGCCATGCAATTGGCACTGGTTGTCTGTAAAAATGTGAAACAGACGGAAGTCATTAAGTATCCATAGAAACCTAGCACACTTTAGCCTGGTACGAGTATACCGGTACCGACTTGCCATAGTCCCACATAAAGACCCACTAAATCCTGAAGGGTCACAATATAATAACCTCGAACTTACCCTCAGCTCGACCCACTTGTCCAACAGCCTCCTGTTGTTGAATTCGCATAGGAGACCAGTTTTGGTGATTGCGTACGTGGAATCTGCCATTTCACCTCTGCCGCAAGCAACGTCGACGAAATCATTGTTCCGCTGTTCACCAAGTATGGCGGATCTGCCCATTAAAGGTACAGGCTCCTTGTACTGGAATAAAAGAACAAACATATATATATATATATATATATCGCCATTTATCACATAGAGCGATTCTCCATTAGAGGCAGCAGTGCAAGACTTTCATCTCGCTGAGAATTCATTACCTTGGCGTTGCGCGAGTATTCGCCATTTATCACATAGAGCGATTCTCGGATCTGCCCATTAAAGGTACAGGCTCCTTGTACTGGAATAAAAGAACAAACATATATATATATATATATATATCGCCATTTATCACATAGAGCGATTCTCCATTAGAGGCAGCAGTGCAAGACTTTCATCTCGCTGAGAATTCATTACCTTGGCGTTGCGCGAGTATTCCAGATACCAAAACTTCACGTGCCTGTTGCCAACGGTGACGAAATAATTGCCATTCTCGGCGAAAGACACGGCTTTGACTTTACTCGAGACTTTGTTCGAAGCGACTTTCACGTTGTTCCGCCAATCCCAGACGTTGACGATCATGTCGTGTTGCGAGCCGACGGAGACGACGTATTTGTTGCTCGGTGAGAACGCCTGCAAGAAAGAATCTACGTTTACAAAAGCGGCACTGAGTGACAAAAGAAAATTGACGCGATGCAGCGCTCCCTTGCAGTCGCTAGGGAGACAAACGTCAGAGACACCGTACAATACTTCAGCTATGATTTCTTTTTGTCAAGTGTCAACGCACCAGGAGACATTTTTCAGAAAGCAGAATGTCCGCTACCCCGTCAACACTTTACGAGCAATAAATATTTCATTCACTAGCTAATTCAAGTATCCTAGGACCGGTTGTAGGATGTAATGGCATCTCTTTACAGATAACTCATGAATAACAATAACCCTTCAAAGGTATTGTTCTGAGAGATATATTTTCAACTGGCAACAGGTCGACATAGACCTTTTTTTTTAGTGTAATTCTGCCAAGTCCTACTCTGACCATAGTTCCAAACCATGAAGAACCTAATACTCGATTGGTTCCGCACGTGAGACTACTTCTAAGCACAGACTCTGGGATGGCACCAGAGACGATGAGATTGGTACACAAAATACCGTTAAGGCGCATTGAGTAATTTGGTATGCCTGTACCAGTCGACGGTTCGCCGTAACCATTCGAACATCGGAAAGACACTGTATGAATATTAAATGGTATACCGATGAGAGAATAAGACACGGTTCATTGTGCGATCGTGTCTCAATAGAGAAGAGTACGAAAATGCTTAGCACAAATATTGATTCAATTGATTTGTTCGTCAATGCTTCAAGTAGCAATAACAGAGTCATGCTTACGCACGGTGCACAGACACGCGTCCGCTGGTAATCTGGATAGGGCAGACAAGTCTAATTCGAATTTTTTTTTTCAATTATAAGTAAAAAAAAAGGAATTAAAAAATGTCAAATTTCTCGAATCAATTTAAACGAATTAGATCCACGTACGTAATCGGTTAACTTTCTCAGACTGTGTCAAAGATATTAAAATTGTTTAGTCCAGATAAAAACGAATGTTCTTCAAGCGTCTGAACACTAATTAATTTCACTTTACTAGCTGTTTGCTCAGTCCTTTATATCGAGTAGCTCCAATTAGCATGTGAGTGACGGCACGACTGACGAGTATACTCGTGCATACCTAAATGCCATGCATTATGGGTGCGGCCTTTCCCTTGCCCATGCATGGGAATTCTATGGGTTCCGCATCATAAGGATCGTGGATAGATGTTTTTTTTTTCGGCATTTCTCGTCGATAGACAGTCACGTCGACATACGAGTAGATCGATATCGGTCAGTTTTATAATACGTAGGTCAAATCTCGTGCAAGAGAATGCAATATGTAGAGCGCATAAATCCGATAGAGTTATTCAATTTCGCCAGAAAATATTGCTGTGTCGTTTCCTGCCTGTACTACTATTCGATTTACGATATGCATCGTGGAATGAAATTCCTATTGCAGTATACTATAATTTGATAAATGACTCAATTCATGTTCAATGGAACAACCCCCCTCTGCCCCTCCTCGTACGGCCGTCTAATGACGTTTAAATCGCTGCATGGAATCCGCATATACGTATCAAAATGTAAAATATCCTTCGAATATCAGATCGTAATTCGATAATAAATCTTCGATATTAGATGAAAATCGTATAAACGATTTGCCGCAAAACTGTCGTAAGGAATTCAAACAAGAATTCAATAGCTCGAGGTCAAAAGCGTTTCTTAAAATCTTGACCTTGAATGTAATCGCGTGAATATCTCGTACGGACTGTACTGCCAGTCATAGAACAGAAGCTATAGGAAAAAACCGATATTTATACGTAGAACGAATTTTAAGAAAAAAAAAAAAAACTCGCGATTCAATAAACGTTCGAGCTGTACGAAAAACTTACCACGCAATTGATGCCATACTTGTGTCCAGGAAATTCGGCAATCTGAACGGCATTGTGGGGATCGGAAATATCCCAGACGCGAACATTCGGCATATGTCCGCATTCTCCAGTAGCCAGAAGTCTGCCGTCCCCTGCCAGCGCAAGGGAAGTCACAGTCTTGCGACATCCGTTCAGCACGTGAGTTTGACTGTTTTTGCGTGGATTGAACAGTACCACGGTGCAGCTGAAACAAAAATATAAAAAAAAGGTTTCAAGTATTCTTGTGAACGTGACAGCTCGTCCCTGGATATTCGAAAGATGAAAAGATGGAATTAAAAGAAAAAAGTTGAAGTCCTACGAAGTGGGAGTCAAGTTCAGCTTCACTGACCCATACAAGCTCCGACCTCTATAATAAAATGCTTTTGCATGCTCTCCTCGCTTTCTCTTCGAATCCCATCATAGTGACCGCGACCATGACACCGGATATGAGGATACGAAACTACAGGATCGCTACAGCTATCTCTAGTCGGATAACAAAGTCGAATTTATTGATCCGTACGTGTTCACCCCCTCGTTGCTACAAATCTTGCACTCGTGCGAATCGCTGACCATATATTTAACCCGAGCGAAATATTTCTCGCGGATGAACAAATTGCGGGAATATTCGTCGACGAGTAGAAATTACCATGGATTATGTATTATTCGCCGGGCGAAGCAGTAATGACGAGCACCAACGATATTTACCGTGCGAAAATCCAAGTAAATGGCTCCGTAATGCCTATACCCGATGAAAATCAAATGACGAAGACTCTGCGGTAACTCAGACCGACACGTGTCTTGATGCTCATTCTCTTACTATGCACAGATATACATTACTCGATTGACCGCTCTGCCACAGCCAATCTCTCGCCTGCCCTCTCCTACATATCTACATATCTACTTGTAATGCTTCTATTGCGGTCGATCAATATTTTACAGTGCATTTCCTGTCACGCCTGCGACCAGGAAGACAACACTGATCAATCGAGGAACCCCAAGAAAATTCTTCTCCGCTTCAAACGTCTGTTAAAGAATATTTAGCATTTATCTTATCATACGCGCGACGTTTCACCACCGCGTGTTCGTGCACTCGTCAAGTAGTCCAACATAATGAGAATATTACTCATTAACGGTGAGGTTAATGTCATGACTCCCGCCAAGAGTTATTCTCGTACCGTGCGAGCAACCATTTACGTACAGGGACTTCCGGTTACTTCACTTTCAGTGGTAAAGACAGTGACATTGAGAGTGACCGATAGGTTTAACAGGTTCAAAGACCTCGTCGGAGCTGCTGTATATGTATAATACAGCGATACGTAATTTTGCACGAGTCTGACGAATTACGTGAAAATGAGCGGAATCGTCAGTCCACGAAAAAGATTCGCACGGATGCATCACGAGTGTCTGGGGTCATAAAGGCATAACGACGACAAACTTCGAGAATGGCAATCGAACAATTTATCGCAGCGTCCGCAATGTATCCGGGATAAAGATCCATCCGACGAAACGATAAAAATGTCCTCTCGCCTACTCGCAAGGTTAAGTCCCCAGTACACTGGGAGGTTCCATGGAAAATTCAAAGCGTACATTGGCTACGTGTGCAATAGCTAACTAGTGACGTACAAATTCAATACGATTAAGAGTAAAAATGCCCTCGTGATGTAAATCTGGAGAAAGGCAAAGTTTTCTAAGGTAATACAGAGCAGATACTGCAGTAACGTAATACCGTACGTATATACATAAATGCATGTACGTTCTTGACCGTGGCTCGCACGAAGTCGTGCCGCGTCGCATTCGCTGCACGAATCCTAATGCGATTTGCGGTATTTCACGTGGGAATTCGAACATAACACGCAATCGCAAAGGAAAATCTACAAAGCTGGCGTCGCATTGGTTTTCAGCAAAATTCATACAAAAAAAAAAAAAAAACAAAGAAAATTCTTTTACGTACAGATTAATTTTATAACTTTGAAAAGTACACATACGACGAGACCAAAGGACCGTGTCGCTTTGGTGCAATGAAGTGGGGAGGCGCCCGAAGGCTAGTTCCTCGTGTGAATGCAGTTTAAAGCTTTTTCTTCGAGTGACTCTTCCGACGTAGAAGAGGCCGACGGGGCCGTGTGAAGGAGTGAAGGAGTGAAGGAGCGAAGGAGTGAAAGAGTGAAAGAGTGAAGGAGGTAGAGACTCTCTGCTCGGCGACCTAGTAAAACTAGTGCACGGTTCACGTATATACCAGTTTTGTACACGTTCGGGCATAGGTATACTAGTCTCTAGGTAGCAGGTATCGCTGGTATGCCGTCAAGCATTAGGTACAAGCACGGATAGAAGAACTGTACTACAGATTATATACACGTATCCGAGCCTATAAACCTCAGGTCAGGGTGGTAAAGTCTGCGCGTGGAAAAGCATAAGATGGTTGGCAGCGAAAGGTCAGTAGGTCGAACCGATCATAATAGTCGGCAATAACCATCCGATAAGTTCGGCGTTACGATACAGTCGATATATACTCGTAGCAAGTCAAATTGACCATCTTGCATGCTACGAAAATAATACTTTTTAGATACTTTAATAGATATTTGTGCAATCCAGACCTCGCAGCTATCAAGGATTTCTATTTGGAAGTTCAACTAGATGTCGCGTGCAGATCTTCAGTTTTACAGCTCAACGAGTTACACTGTCATGAAGTTAATCCCGGGGATCACGGTAGAGGTTAAAAAATCGCGCACCGTAAAACTGTGTCTAGCTACGTGGTCGTGCTTCGAGCCACATACGGCCAGAGTGTGCATTAGCAGAAAACGTTCGCCGTATGCGCGAGAGTGGAACCAACCACGATTGCGTTGCGCTCGCTCTCAGAGTCTCCGTCCGTTTGTAGAAAACTTTCGCTTTTCTCGATATAAATTTAATCCGTCGTTATCGAAGCGACTTGGGCGTTTGTCGGTGACGCTAATGTGACAATACGTGGATGACGTTACGATGTTCGAAAGATGTAAAGGCGCCGAGAAAGAAAAAAATTAAATAAACAAACTGCAGATTCGAAAGCTACTGCACACGTAGAATGCAAGGGGGACGAATTGAGTAATCTCGCGCGCCACGGCGCATCCCACACATGGCATTGGAAACTATCCGTTGGCAAGGTCTCGGTTTCCCATCTCCTTTGTATTACAGTCGACTTTCATCGGGCATAATGGACGAGTCGTTCGTTTTCTAGAAACGACCTTCGCGGGAGACTTGCTTCAACAAATGCTAATATCGGCAAACCGTAGTCCGACTTGACTAGACCGAAGTCGGGCGAACGAGAGCACGCGTGCGAGTGAACGTAACGCCTTCGCAAGGAAACGGCTCGACTAATGGCTCGAAAGTGCAGCAATACGGCTATTTCGAGTAATGGGAATGCCGCTCCATGAAATTGAGCACGGGGAAGGTTTTCTTCGACCTTCTGTAAGACCGGGTTACTACGAGGAAGCTCAAAGGAACGAAGATAGCGGCGATTATCTTCGTCGAAGTTCGAAACGACTTTGGGTTAGGAATAACAATATTTCAGCTTCTTCGTCCAGTGACTTCCTGTAAAGCCGAGTTAGAATCTAAAAGCGCTATTGTCACTGAGCAATCAAGCGAATCGGCTTATTCACAAAAGTTCTCAGCATTCGATATGACGTTATAAAAGTACAGTTGGATCCTTGTTTACAGTCTCGAACGATCACGTGTATTAGATTTAATCCCTGACTACGCGCGCAATTACCGTTGCGTATCCATGAATTGTCTGAACAGCGCATGTACGGATCCGTAGCGCGTATCCCGTTGTTTCGTGAAAATTCAATGAATATAACAATCATAAAGGTAATTCTTGGGTACGCGACATTGTCAAACTACCGTGAGATCGTTGGCTTGCCATTCACCAGTGTGACAATATTCACTTTACGATTTCACCATATACGCGAGCATGCGTATGGTGGAAAGCTCCAAACGAATATTTTTGTCATCCAATATTTAGATACGCAAACAAAACGAGTGTTACAAAGATAACTCTTATTTTTTTATTCATTTATTTTTTTTCAAAAAATTAAATGCCATTACCCTACAACTGCAATTGAAGCAAAAATCGAGTTCTCGTAGTTAGCGGCTTCAATCGGTAATCAATTAGAATTTTAAAGAGTCACGACAATCGAAATAAAGTCGCGATATCGACTTAAATCCAGATCGACAAACGCGCAAGTACCATTCGAAAGTTGCGGTCATACATGAAAATGAGACAAATGATTTTTCCTATTAAAAGAGAAAAAGTACACCATACACCAGTGTAAACTGAGCAATGACCACTTTCCGTATCCTGACGCGCTTCCCTGCCTGCTTATTAAAACGCGCAGCCGGCAGCAGCTCGACCGAGTTAAGTGTATATTTTTTCCTTTTCCTCTACTATTCACGGCAGCCGTTCAATGAACCGCAGGTGCGAGGTCGCAAGATGACGATAATTACAAAACTCGTAATTAGTCCCCACGGTGTTCAAAACCAAACGAAGACAAATAAGTTAGCTCCGGGTCCAAGGGAGCTGCAGACTGAAGTCTAAGCTGCATCTGGCACTATGTTCCCCCCCCCCCCC
>NW_014332821.1:1015518-1034369 GCF_000341935.2 Cephus cinctus
CCCCCCCCCCCACCGAGCAGTCCGAGCCAAAGTGAAATAACTTTTCGCTTGGCTGCCAACGTACACTATAAGGTGGACCTACTGTGTAGCAAACGGAGCAATACGTGCGAATATAACGGAACTCTGGAAAGATGCCCAGTGCCGTAATCGATACGTGTAATACCGTAGATGCCACGAGCATCATGCTATAATACATACCAGTTGGATCGGCACAATGAAAGAGATTTACCATTCGATTTCTCGTACAAATTGAATAAAGAATAAAAAGTGTGACGTAATCTCGAAATTCGCAAGTGACGGTACAACGACATGATTCATTCAACGTCACACACCTTCCCGGACGAACAACCTCAGCAGTCCACTAATTCCAAAGATGGCGAACTACACACGCGACTTCTGGGTACTTTCCACGTGCGTACCTAAATGCGCACAATGCACAAGAGCGCAACGTGCGTTCGCGCATGGTAGGCAACTTCCATTTCCTCTGAAACTACTGTAATCGGTACCAGGTAACGACTGTTGCCTTTTACAATCTTCCCGAGAATTTACGTTCGTCGATCTTCAGTAATAAAATAATTCAGACATAACAATACGGACTCTGTGATTCTCGCGATTTTACAACCTCGTAATTATATCGTACCCAGTATAGCGGCGTTACACATATACAAAAAGATGAAGATCGATCGAAATCGATTGTTCGACATTTCGATCATGGACCTATCGATAAACACGGATCTTGGTGGCGCTCGAGAACGAAACGCAGAATCTCTGGCCCGTTCTCCTCTCTCTGACCCATTTAACAGTAGGTCCTTTGTTGTTTACCGATCTGACCAACGGCCAGACAAACGGATCAATCGAACGACGAACTGAACTCGATTCGAATGCGAAACATATGTACGTTCTCGAAATCGTTTATCTAGGCAACAGTTTTACGACCTTTGTTATCTACGCCTGTGAGAAGCGTGTATGTGGCATAGGTGAAAAAATGGTTATACGCGTGAGATAGGAGGACTGAACTAATTAAGCGTACATACGTATGTGTATCTGAACGTAAAGACAAACGTGGCTGGCAGAAGGATGACTCCCCCTCCACATTTCCCCTCGGCCTCGTACGTATGTGTATCAATGCTCTTTCACCGTGACGTTAAAACGGACTAATCTCTTAATCGCACTTTCGCCATTCTTCCATTGACGTGGGTATATCGGACAAAGAGAGAAGAGCAAATGGCCTGACTCCTTGTGCCGGCGGCATTTAACCGTGACAGAAGACGAATCGAGTGTAGAAAAGGTAGACGACGACGGATGAAACGAATAAATAAGAAAATTCTACATCGCTTTTGTCTCTCTAATGAGATTCTTTGTTTCGCTATCGGTGAGATCGTATCTTTTAATGAAAATTTGAAGAAGGACGTTCGAGAAAAAAATACAATTGCCGGTTTTAAGGTAGGTCAGTACTCACCCAGCAGGATATGCGACCAGCTCGCTGGTTGTGTCACAGTCCAAAGCTGCATTGCTCGACACGGTTACACCCAGGACACGTTCCAGCTTAATCTGTAACGAAAGCCGAGAGATTTCGTCGGAATATGTTCTTTTCTTTACAATTCTAAAAGATACTTGGCGAAGACTGATTGAGTTTACGATCACAGAGATAACGCAAAGTTCCGATTGAACGAACTTTCGAAATTTATGGTAATAGCCGTATGGATTATTATTTTTAAACTGGAGTCAGTGCGAATTGACGATACGAGGCTAAGTGGATATTTCTTTGACGTCGCGTCCACACGGGACACCCGATGCCTGATAAAGCGTTCTGTGAGGTTCGAGAAAAATGATTTTCATGACTATCGGTTATTCTGTCCCAGTGGTAAAATGGGAACAAACACGTAAATCACGAAGTAATCTGGTAAGGCATCTTGTTAATCCAGTTTCTTGTTCTAAGCATCAGTCGTCTTTTTGCACCGCGTTGTACAGGTTGACGAGAAAACAGCCATGACCACTTAAGGCAGCGTGAAGAATAGCTGGTGTATTTATCACCGAAAAAAAATGTACAAGACCGATCTCTCCGCGTGCAGATTTACATAGAAACTGCATAGGACGTACCGTCGTCTTAAAAACGTCAAGTAACACGTTGATAATAACTCTTTCGTTCCTTTTACATTGTATCTCTTCCTTTGTATCCCGCACTACGCGGTACGTGGATGGTGAGTAAAATCGAGTTTTAAAATGTCGAGTGACCTGAAGTGAAATTCCCAATCAGCTCATTTTTGCAGATCGAATGAACTAGCATACACGGTGAACCGATTGGTATCGATCATCGATGGATCACCATGAATTCTCATTACCACAATCGATCTGCTAGCATTTCCCTAAAGTCACCAAGTACATATAGTAACTCCAAAAAATTCGACGATTCAATGAGTCTTTTCTCGTGGAACAAAAAAAGGACACTATACTCAACCGATACCGTTTCTATGTATTTCAACTACTCGATGGTTTAACGATCGATCAGGATATCCATCCAGGCCGAGAAATCTCTAGAATCGCTCGTAAAGTCTCCAACAGCTGAGAATGCGGCGTAGCACATTTTCTCTGGCAAGATCATCGAATGGCAATAAGCCACCGTTTTGCCAGTACCGTCACTGTGAAAAAACATTCATGGAAAAGTCATCGTCATCTTGACATCTCCGTGTCAGGAGGAAGATCAAAGTCTTGTGGGTGTTCCTCGAGATGGTGAAAAAAAAAAATAAAAAAAAATAAAAAAAAACCGTAGCTTTCTACGAGCCGCTCGAACGCGTCGTGTTCGTAGCGTTTTCCCCGCAGCCAATAGAGCAGCTGCATAGAAAGGATAACGAGTTCAGCAAACGCAGCTGCGAGCACTCGCTGCATGCGTTGGAGCCACGGGAGTAGCGTCGGTGCGTTAATCGCAAGTTCTTCCGCGCAGACAAACCTCCAGAGCTAGAACGCACCTCCAGTGCGCATGCGCAGTGCCGCGCAGTCAGGGTTCTACGTTCAACGATTATAAATTTACAGCGTTACGCGCAATGCAAGACAGGCTTCTGCATTCTGCGTCCGATACTGTAACGCAGAACCAAGGACACCCCGTAAGTGCGAACGCGGCGACAGGCTCGCTGGACGAAAAGAATAAATATGCAGCGTTGCGACTAGCGGCGATAGATGAGAAAGAGAAACGTCGATTAAATCAGCGAGAAGTGACGATCCGAGGATAGAAAGTTATTGGATGACGAGAAGCGTCGAGGAACCGGTCGATCGGATGAGACGAAACTATTATGTGGTGTATAGTAGGCTTCCTCGAGGAGGAAGATAAGGCTTGTTGCATCATGGATTCGTTAATTATTATAAGCATCCATGCTGAACTCGATACGACAGTGGGAATGCTGGGCAAAGATTTCTTGACGGAAATGACGCTGCAGCAGTGCCGATCGAGAAGCTGCGTGGGCAGTCGGTAACTTATCGAACATGTCAGGCTGATTGGTCAGGTTTGATTTGATACGTGGTCAAAGCGCACGTGGGCGGGTAGCTCTTATTAATAAATAATAATACATACGTGCAAGTGCGTCAGTAGCAGCGACTGGGATATAATAGACAGATAAATAGTCCATAATGGAAATGAACTGCCGAAAGAAATAGATTCTTCGCGCGTTGGAGTACTTGCGATCGTATATTTAAATTACATTGGCGAGTAGTGCAGTTTTTTTTTTTTTTTTTATCGAAATAATGGGAAAGGCAATGAGAAGGGCGTTTCCGGTAATAGTATACACGGTTGTCGAATACGACTCGAGTCTCTCATTCGAAAACTCTCTCCTTACGTAAAAAAAAAAAAGACGAACTTTATTCAGAAGTGGATGGCTGAGTGTCGAGAACCAGGCATCCCAAAAAAAAAAAAAGAGACTTGGTGGGTAAGCAAAAATAAATGCGAATCTTCGACAGAAGGAATCTCGTCCATGACATAACCGAGTCTTCCTCACGGAGTCTCAATCGATAGCATGAAAAATAAAAGTAAATCACTCGACCTTTTGGACAGGACAGAGTAATAAAGGCGTAATGAGAATTTCAAAATTATTTACAGCATTAAAATTACGTACAAAAGTAATGTTTTACACAAAAGTTTATCAATTCAGGATTTCCAGTATGGAAATTTGTATGAATCATCAAAATCTAAATATATAAAGTAGCTTCCGTAAGGACAAGGGAGGTCAAAAATGCCCGGTATTTTAGACAAGCCCACCTCATCCATCCATCGATCCATCCAATCAACCATAAGGCCATCCAACCGATCCATACACTACTAGCAGTATAACGTCAGATTCCATAGCGTCCCACTTGAACAGCAATCAAGCTACGCCGAAGGTATGAAGGTATAGGAACTCTTGTTGACCAGGTGCAGCTGAATGACAGCAGCAACAAGTATAACTAGCATAGGAATCCCACGAGCTCGCAATTCGTTTGCATCAAAGATGCATATGCAGTGTCGTTTGTGCAGAGCGCAACCACCTACTTACATCAGACGCTAACGTTAGTCAGGTTATAGAAGACATCGCAGCAGCCTCATTCCCTTTTAGCACGTATGGGCACACGTGCAGATATATACACATAGTATATGTATGCACGCGATCCTATAACATGGCATATAGCATATGGTGGGCACGCATGGCACACGTGTTTTGTAACGAGGTGCGCGCGAACTACGTCGACAAGTTGCGACACATTTCCGACGTCCCGTGTACAGGAGGTTAGCACCAGACAGAAATCCATGGCATGCGTGCCCACGTGTTCACATAGCTATGAGCGATTTACATGGGACGATCTCGAGGAGGCAGGACGGCAAGTCGTTGGAATTCGTAAAAACTTCGTATATCCGCGCCTGCGCACAAAAATTTTCATCCTTAAGAATTTCTTACGCAACACCCTACGGGATTGTTGTTAAATTTAGTTTCGATAGTGGAAAAAAAAAAACAACAATTTTCCCATTTCCAATAGTCCAGTAAACGAAGCGCGTCTCGATACCCAACAGTAATCCACATTGTTGTTGACTCCTTGCTCCTCGAGACCGCAGTCAATTAACAGTCAAATAATGCGATCGACTCGAAACCGGTTGGTCATTTTTAGCGATGATGCTCCACCCTGTCGTCCTTGTGTGTTTATGCGCGTATTCGCGGTCTTTTTATCGCGCGCGACTATATAGGCGAACGTTATGCACGTAGGACGCACGAGGTTCTACCTGTCGTTAAATGTTTCCGCGAACCATTATTCGAGGCGTTCATTCATTTCGCGTCATTGGTACAAGGGAACGTGAATCGTTAACGACCTACATGACTGAAGAGCGAAGAGTGAACATTTTATCCGAATCTCGAGATAAAAAATTATACAATACTGGTACAAAAATGATTACGTGTACGGTGGTACGAATTGCTTACGGTATAATGACGAAATTATCATTAACATCTGGATGACTGACTCCAGCCGGTTGTACATACCTTTATGTACCTTGTTTATATTATCGACTGCGATCGACAGATCGATCTAATTCACCGGTAAATTATATACCAGGGAAGTATATCTATAGCCACGTCTAGCTAGCGTATAGATCGTTCGTTAACATACGCGTAATGGCAGAGCATAAATGAGAGACGCAGTCGGGTCCGCAGTTCAATAAAGGAAAAGAATGCCACGCGTATGCATTCCACGTGCGTAGGCATATGCCAAAGATGGCGATCCATAAAAGACTCGGTGGGCAATTCTGTGGAAAGTTGGACGAAAAAAAAAGAAAAAAAAACAAATTTCTCGTTGGAATAATAGAAGGTAGAACGTACGTAGTACGAGACGGAATGAAACGACGATGGTAAGTCAAGCGAACATAGCCGTAAGCACGCTTGGTACACTCGTAACCGCCTTCACGACGTTCCGCTGATTTTTCTGGTAGAGCGTGCAAAAAGAACGTGGCATTCATCCTCGAGATTGCTTTAAGCGAACAAATGTGAACATTGCGAATGTTAAAATTTCTGTCGCTCCATTGCCGTATCGCGATGTACCGGATATCGTGTAAATCATCGTTACGTTTGCTCCAATTACCAAAAATTCTATTTCCGAGGCTCGTCGACTTGAACAACGATACGTCTGCCTGGTGTAAAACCGAGCGAAGAGATAGAGGTAATCGACTAACAGGTATAAACGATACAAGAGTAATGACGTAAGGCTTAGCTGGTAGAAGCAAGGTCTCTCCATATAATACCTGCTGCGTCTTACGTAATGGCGCAAGGATCGTCATTCTCAATGAGAAGAATGAAAGGATACAACGTTGTATGCATGCTTGTATATTAGCGTTGTACACGAGTTTCGATTTTCAATGGTCTTCGAGGATGCTGACGGATGCTTTATTAAAGATGAAAAGAAAGATTTATTTACAGTTAGCTGAAAGGTGGAAAATTAGGTAATTTTTTAGGAAAAAAATTGTGCGATAGGCGTTGTTACGTCACTCGCGACTAAAAGGAGTATTTGTAACAGCATCAAGGGATGGGTCTTGTCCAATTGACTCGGAGGTCATTCTTGGCCTTTTTATCCCAAGTGGATTTCAGTATAGAAATCATAATTAACGTAATTAACTGGCTGTAGGAATTCGCTCGACTGAAGCTTCTCTACGATAACGAATTATCGATACGGCTCAATACTGAAGTAATGTTTCAGACTTCTTTGGATATTCAAGGGTAATTTTCAAAATGATTTTTGGCTCAAGCGCGAGAGTGTAACGAGGATACTGCTTCTCGGGCACTGCCCACGTATTTTAATTCTAGTATTACCAAACGGATGACTAATGTCAAAAGCGGTAAGTAAAACGTCACGAGAAATTGTGCAACTCGGCCAAAATATTTTCGACCCACGTGCTTGCGCGTTACCTATATACCAGGATATTTCTTCGTCGATGATAGCGAAGTTGCGACATTTTAGTGCTACGCATGTGAAATTGCCCGTATGTGGGCCACGCATTATGCATACGCGCGAGAAAACATATAGACGAAATATATACAGAAGGAAGTCCGATAAGGCGTGGGTTTGCACTTTCTTGCTCCATTCGCGATAACGCGGATTCTGGCTGAGAAAAAGGAGTTACTGAATGCCGTCGATGGCGCGAAGAAAAATTGGAGAAAATAAAAATTCCATCCATTCGAGAGTTATGAGGAACGAAGTACTTTTTTTTTTTTTTAAGATTTTGGGTACAGTTTTAAATATATGTATTTCTCGTATCTACTAAGACTCTACTCTGCGATTTGAGCGCTGCCACAGGGAGAATCGCAGACACGACGATAGCCGATAAATCAGTTGAGGATTCTAGGGAAACCAAGGAAACACCCTCAATTTCCGCGAGACACAATAGAATCAGTTGGAGATGCGCCAGGAACATTGAAATGAAGAGTAACGATTTGGGAAGGACGATAGCAAGCGTGACAATTCCGAGTCTCGGAGAGCGACTACATGGACCAATGAACCAGCGATCATGGCGACCGGATACTGTGCCAAAATAGTCCAACTTAAGCCCTTCAACATCGACCAATATCCAATTCCCGATTTACCACAAGCTACAACCACCCCGATTATCAGGATCCACGTGTCAAACGTCTGAAAATCATACGTCAAAAACAGCTGTTACTCAAACGTTCACTTCCCACACTAAATCCAGAGGTAGAAAAACATACGCGGAGCAATGATTCGAAACAAAGCGCAAGAGACGTCAATTTTACGAAGATCGACTATTCGCAATGCGAAGATCGATAAAAAATAACGGAAATTAGATTCAAAAGAATTTAGTTCCCAACCTTACCGGGAACCCAGTACAACGATAAATACCCACGCCGGGACATTCTCGTTTCCATGGAAATTGGTATGAACTTTCTACGCGCAATAGTAACAACAGACTGGGTTCGTTTGTGCACTCGACGCTTTCGAGCAAACAAATTCCGTCGACGTTAACACGTAAAGGCCGCACCCGGTTACGGTTACACTGACTGTTTTACGATCTCCCTGGTATACGTCGCGAATGTCTGCTAAGTATATACATATATAGTTAAATGCCTATACACGTAGCTTCACCACCCAGCAGGTAGCAGGTATAAGTACTTAGACGCGTCCAAGGTTAAATTAATAATCACATGCAAGATTCTCGATGGCAGGTAGGATACGTGCTATTAGAGATCATCCCATATGTCTCTGCCGTCGGGATTGCGCGGTGCATTTCGAAATTACGGTACGGGCATTTAATACGTGTATTATGAGTCTCGGCAATGCTAATATTAAATACCACTGCGGATGCTGGATATACCTATGTAATATTTGTAAGATATACTTGTCCGTAATATTTGCAGTATTTTTTAACTCAATTTTCCCGTCCGTTAAATATACATCGATATATTTTAACGAGCGGACCAATTTTTTCCTTGTAAAATCATAAATTCATTATAAGTCAAGGACTGTTCACGAGAGAATCTTGATTATTCCAAAGGAACGGGACACGAACATTAGAAATGATTCGGGGACAATTATGTGCAGAGGAACGAACGATCGAGGATCGTTGGAATAAATAAGTCCCTTAATACCCCAAGTACCTATCTAGTCTAGCGTAACGATATTCCGATACAGAAATTAATTAACAGATCTCAAAAGGATTTCTAAGGATCTCATATAAAAATACGGCTAAATGAAATTTCTAATATATGTAGGTATATACGTATGTTATATCGTCGCAGGATAATTACCTATTGCCAATTCGCACTTTTACGTGAGAAACGCGACAATGAGTCCCGCGAGCTTATCTAAGATAATTACACCGATCATCTAAGTACCCGAATATCCCAGCCCATTGACGAACTATCCGGAAATGAGGCTGCAGCGTGAGAACAGCTATAGACAGACGCAGATTGTACATGCAGTAATATAGATACGATACCAGATAGCCAAGAAACATACATGAAGCAAAGGGAAGTCCCGCGAAATTTGTCTCGCCATTATCGTCTTCCGGGCCGCGATATCCCATGGGTTCATTTCCAAGTGACGACTCTCGTTACATCTGTTTCCTGGTTACGGGCGTATTTCTACGGGATAGAAAAACTGGCGTTCGCCTACGATAGAAATTTCGTAATTACAACGTGCAATGCGCGTATTAGCTTGTTAGCCTTGTTTTGACTTCTGTTACGCCGCATACGGTACAGGAGTTAAATGTGAAGCCTGAACCAGTAAGATCGCAAGTACGAAAAAACCTCCTTTAAAAGTCAGCCGTGAGAAGAATGCCCGTAAAAACAAGAATTTCAGGTTCCCCCGGGCGCATAGATATAAGTGTAAGCACGCGCAGGGAATTTTATAATGCAGCTATGCATACGTCCTGCTGGACTAACGTATCGCTACAACCTCATTAGTAACAGGCAGCAGGAGTAACACGTGGGTATGTATATCACGCTGATATTCGAAGGAGGAAACATTTTTTTTCGCACGTTGAATGTAGGTCGCGCTTGCATTTTTCAGATTTATAAAAGTCGACAGTGAGACGAGCAGACTCGTGGTAAAAAAAAAATGTAAATTGCAGATACCACGTCACGATCGATTACCCATAAAGTAGATATAGCTTGTTGGTACGTAATATTAACATTTTTTTTTTTAATTTCAAAAAGTACATTCGTCTTCGACCCAGCCAAAGTTTCCTGGGTAAAATAAACAAAAATTCAATTTTCACACGTATGACGTCACAGGTGTTACTGTCTAGTATATAAGACACACAGAACCACAGAATCTGCCGACAGTGCAAGTCTGATTAAGAAACACGTAACAGCCTTAACTTACGCAAAGCAGCCTTAGACGGTATGACCATCCTATTTGTTACCAAGATTCTCCCATTTATGGGCATCCAATGGTAAACGGTGTATCCTGATTGGACCAGTATTCGCGAATCTGCTGTCGACGGTTCACACACGTGATTCGAACGATCGACATTCTTTAGCATGGTGATATCGGTAATTACGTATAAAGTAGCTTTTGATTGACAACAGTTATACAGGGTCAGAGGATACGGAAAATACGAACGTTTATCAGGAAGTAACAAAGGTAAGATGAGTTGTAGGTACGTGATGCTTAATGGGAAATAGCATCCGGGAAGGCGATATAGGATATCTCTATATACATATATGTACCTAACAAGATACCCTTTCACGGGTTAATTACACTAAAATAATTAGCATAGACCGCAGGGTACGGTACACGTACCGGCTGAATCTTAAAGATTTTTGGAAAAAATGCTCCTACGGACCTATTTGACTAATTAATGTCAACTTGAGTAATAGTAAGTCACATGGCAAAATACAACACATACGTGTCCCATACATCTACCGTAGTTCCACATACGTCACACATGTGGTGTTACGACGCGTATCGGTATTTAAAAATGACGAGCATACATGTACTTCTCCAAAGACACGTAACGCGCACGAGTGACACGCCTGCATGCGTTTCTAGCGTGTCGAGAAATTAATTAATTAAACATTACGAGGCGCAAGATACAAATATGTGTGTCTGCGAGTGACTGGGCGCAGGTCTGATTAGAAGGAATGATTAAAAGGAATAATTAAAAGTTCAATAGAAAGTTTTGGTCGAATGAAAAATCAACAATGTGTCGAGCAGCCAAGACCAGCTGTGATAATGATAATCGTAATCGCAATTAATACATTTCCACGATAAATTCACTCCTGTTCCTCGAGACTATCTCTCGGTTGAAAACATAAGAATGCCGATTCGCGAGGACGACGAAAAATATCGACAGGGCACGCGCATTAGGCCGAATTTTCATAAAACGTGTGGGCGTTATCCACGCGTTAAGTGCAATGTAGATGATTATCACTTTCTAGCAGTTGTATATACAGTCACTGTATAAGATATTTCTTCGCATTATTGCTGGGCGAACCGGCGATCGTCACAGGAACGCTAACGGTAACGCGTACAGCGCCGGTGATAGTAGGTTAAGTAAGATAGCAATATCTCAAGCTTATGCCACCTTCAACAAATGCTCGTCCGACACGAACCTGCACAAAAGCTATCTGGCTGGATATACATACATGAAAACCCAGCAGGTACATATTGGTACTTCCTAATTGACCTACTTATTTATACTTTACATATATGTATATATGTATCAAGACGATTTTATCATAATCGACTGTTTCACGTATAATCAATAAAAATCTCAAATGATTTGGGGATATTGTTCAAGAAGGGTATTTTTCAAAAATGTAACATACTGCAGGCCTTGCAACAGTGCCAACAACCTTGGTCCAGGTTCCACCCATTACCGATTACACAATAATGTATATACCTAAAGTAACAGTAATACATGAAATTGACGAAATTCGATAAATGCGAACATCAAGCCAGAAATTCTACAGGCATTCCCTAGGTAAAACAATTGCGTCACAGAAATAATCTTGAAAAACGTCCCGACGTATATAATTATCGTGTACAAGGTAACTGTGTATTTATGTTCGGCATCCAGCGTACACCTCTTGATACATAAGTAACGATCTACCACGCTCCAGAACGTTGCGTATCCGAGTCTCTAACGCTTTCTCGAACGAGTGAAAAGCAACGTAGCTGGGACTCCGTAAGGAGAATCGTGTAGAATTTAGCATGGAGCACTGACGTTAAACGCAGTGTTGAGAGAGAGTTTGATTGAAAAAAATAAATAAATAAAACAAATAAAAGTACCTATCCAAAATGACAAGAGATAAAACTTGCTAAAAATATTATTCCTCGTGGGTACAGTCACGTCCAACGACAAACAGACAAGCACGAGTAGCGCGTAATAGAATCGCGTGCGCACGAGGAACCGTGCGTAATACCTGGGATACGTATACGCGTACCACGATAAAACGTACCGAGAGATTAATAGCGCGTATTCTTATCATCGCTCGTAAATATTAATCAGTGCCCTGAAATTGTTCCTTCCCGTATATCCCGTATATACCGTACCCCGGAGTACGCGAGTGAGATGCTACCATTAAGTCATCGAGACATGCGCGTTATTTAAGTACCAGCTGTTATAGCCGCCAACGCACAACCACAGTGCAGATGAAGGTTGCGTGAAAACGCATAGGCTTAATTAACAAATTTAATTAAGTTGTAACATCACATCCTTGGCTGTACATTGAACGCATAACGCGAATAAATAAATTCAATAATTCATCGATTTCGTGATACGGTAGGATGAAAGATATTTTTCAATATTCCCGCCAAAATATCTCGTAACGAACGAGCTTCAAGATCTCAAGTATATACTCCGATGCGTTAAATACACTTTTTGTTCTCTCAAAAAGATATACCGATATTTACCCAGCGTCTTTATCATGCAAATAACATCTAAAGCTATACTCACATCGTAAGCAGGAACGTTCTCCTTGTCCCGTATAATTGGCGAACTGTTTCTCGGTGCAATTAACGCCATTTTACACCTCGAGTTTCCCCTCTCGTATCGCGCACGCACTTTTCAATTCTAAAGCGATCGCCTTTACTCTCGCATGGCGAATCGACTACCATCTCCCTGATTCTCACACTTTGGTATTATCCATTCCCCGAATCAGCCACTGAACGCGACTATCGGCAGCACTCGGAGTTCGTTACAAGACGACACAGCTTGAGGACTGATCGACTCTTGGGTCGATATTCACTTCCGGTTGGGTTGAGAGGGAGAGTGCTCCGAAGAAAGAGAGCGAAAGAGACGCAGGACGAGTTAAACGTAGCGGCTAACGAAGTCTGAAAAGCGAATAGAAGAAGAACGTACATAAAACTGTACCAATCGAAATAGCCATGGCAGCATCACGTTTCGTACGATCTTTCCGCGGATGATCGACACACGCGTAACTACACGGTATCTATTCGGCATAGACACGAAGGCAGCTGTTACGTAAACGTTAACGAACCGTAGCTAAATCACGTAGTATGCTGAACCGAACGGGCACTTTTTTTTTAAATACCTTGTCAGGTGATCAAAGTCGAAGTGAATATTCTTGAGTGAAAAGTGAAAATTTTTTGACTTTTTATTCAAAATTTTGTTTTCATCAAAATTTATTTCAAATCACGCGCGTCCGCGTGTGGTCATAGGTGCAGCTCCGAGGGGACGGAAGGAAAGCATACAATTGGTGCGGGTGACGAGATATATATCCGTTGCAAAAAATATTTGTATTTTTTACATCGGGATCGATGAAAAATCGATATTAATATTACTTCGGAGCATTAGACTGTACTGTACGTGGTACTGCTCGCGTTAAACAGGGGATAGACGTATTTTGCGTCTTTTGAAAACAATCCTTTCACGTAACACGAGTGGGAGCACGAGATGGCGTCAATCTTAAATATTGCCGACTTATGTCATTCGACGACGAGTGTGTTCCTGCTTGAATGTTAATAATACGAGGCGTTGACGAGTTCTTAGCACGTCTCCCGTACCGCTTGAAATATTCATTGCAGTACGTCCTTCGCGGACACTTGTAACGACATTATGTACAATTCAAAAACTCAGTAAACTTCGATATGGCTTTGAGGTCTTAGAGGAGTTCCGGTATCAAGTACACGAACGAACATTCCCTATACCGCGTACTAGTAAACAACAACGAAAAAAGCAAATTCCATATGAACGCAAAATGATTGTAAAAATTTAATTAACAATAAAAATCACTTCAGCCAAATCTTCTAGAAACATACGAGGGGTATAATCCGCACAAATATTTTAATCACCATTTAACCAGATATCCATGTAATTTTATTATTAGTCCCAGTAAACAATACTTCATCGCTGTTCGTAATGATCGTATGTAATCGAAGTTCTCAAGTTCGTTCACTGTTTTCGTAAGTACGTGCTGCCATCGACGAGCGCTCTTGTGTACCTTGTTTCCCGATAATGACAGCCGGACAAGGGAAAAAGAGAGAGAGAGAAAGAGATAGATACAAGCAAGGAATTAGTGCGACAGAGACGTCCGAGAGTGGCACGTGGAGATTGCGACGAACATAACAATAATAACAAGAAAAACGCGAGGAGAGACTCGAACGAGAGATAGGAGAGTGACAGCGAGAGAGGACGGCCAACTCTAGACTGAGGTGCGCACTCCAGCTATCCACTAGGTACCCCACTCTCTTCTTCTCCGGTGGGAGATAGAGAGAGAGAGAGAGAGAGAGAATATAGATACCTTGTCCGACCTGCCAAATCATTCCCAATCGGTGTTTATAAATGCGACTATCGCTTTGGCTACCGAAACATGAGATTCTACGCGAATTGCCAAACGATGAAAAGTAAGTAAAAAAAAAAGTTCAACCTAACGAAACAAGACAGACGAAGTGGAGTCTGTATGCGCGAGACATGCTGATCCGATTTGTCAAGGACAGGAAGGATCAGACGGAGGGCAAAGTGTCTTCGTTCGAATTGTAATGGACCGACAGTACGGTAGTGAGAGAGTAAGGATTACTTTGGATCCGAAGTGGGTCCAGTGACGTACGTGGGATGCTGAAGTTACTCGTTCACTCTGACATAACCGGTTTTCATGTGACGGCCACGCGAGTGAGTTATTACATATTATTTATCGTGACGATAAATATTTAATTCAATTAATGAAAATCGCGAATAATCAAAGATTGCTATAATTTGTCATACGCAAGGGATGGACGGCTGTTCCTGGCACTGGGGATTACTGTCGGGTATTCCCATTCCAAATCGGAGACCTTCGTGATTCCTCCCATTTGTCCCAGTCGATGATCGTGATTTATTTGACTTCGTGGTATATATATGTATACGCTCGATCGTATTATTGTATTGCGCAACAATACGACAAGTCGTAAATATATTTTCACGACCGACGCGAATTCTACTTTTTCGTCGGTTATATGTTAAATGTGAGAGCGTAAAGTTAATATCCCATTAACGATTCACCCGTCGAGACTGTTGAAGTTTCAGGAAGGGTTGACACTCACCCTGCCTCGTTCTTCCCGAAAAGGGTTTAACGTCCGAAGGGACTTAGGAACGTCGGAGGGTGCGTTTTCAGGGTCTTCTTCCCCCCCCCCCTCACCCCTCCCCAGTGTAATACACAAGAAGAGGATCTTTCCAACGAACTCCCGACTACGGATCAACTGCCTATCGTCCCATCGGTTCGAGACGATCGGAGGACTCGGCTGACAATAAATTTGTCCGTATCGCGTAAAATGACAATAGCAGGTATATATGTATACCGCAAGTGTACACACGTTACCTACGTACGTCATGTTGACACGAGTGCAATTTCCGGGTGCTGGAAAATCGTAGTTGCCGGCCGCCTTTGGCGAAAGGCGATCTTTACTTGACCAGTCGCTGCATCAGGCTACACCACAGTCCCTTTGTATATTCGTACCTGAGCAGTGTGATTCCTTGCGGCGGTAGTTGATGGTCGTCGCTTGGAAAGAGGAGCTTGATGAAATATCGTCAAGATATGTAGGAACTGTGCTGGTCGACGGGGTATTAGGCCGGTGGCATGTCGAGGGAAGGTTTTATGAAGAAAAATCGTTGGCTCGAAGGGAGAGGAGACTGTGAGACGTGGGTAATTATAATCAAAGGTGTGGCCGTATCGTTGCTGAGTATAACCACTACGCCCTAATGTAATTGGCTGAAAAGTAAGCAGAAAGGTTCATCAACCCTTAGGGGTACGTCATAAGGGACAGTACGTACGGATACGTAGTACGTAGGTATCCGACGGATACCTACGTTGGCACTGCAATGATAGAAAATGGAATTTAAGTTGATTCCTCATACAGTAGAAAGATACGTGTGTATGACGCTATCGAAGGAAAATTTGGGACCATACGTATCCTGATGATATCGGATCTTGAATTTGGATAGACAAGGATTTGAGGTTTCAAAAAATGGACTCGCGCTGAATTCACGTGAGCGTCGGGCCGCTCGGCGAGAACAATCAATATGCAGTACCGTTAGGTACAACAGGATATCGCGGCGACACTATGTGCGTGCTAGAAACGCAAGAGTAGGTACAGCGTCGTCTATCTTGCCAAAGCGGGTCGCCATTGGAGTTCAAGATAAAAAGTAAAAGCACCGGCTTACGTTGTTAGCGCTAAATGCGGTCAACTTTGCCAAGCATTCAAAATAAGTAGATCAATGTGTAAAAGAAGGAGGATTGATAAAGGAGCCGATAAAGGGTGAGAATGAAGGTAAAAATTTTTGTCAAATTATTTTATCACGTTACTGATTAAGTTTCTTGATTTTACGATGAAAAAGTATGCGATCGACGGATTCTGTATTTGGACTTGAGAATGATTGCAGGGAATGATAGTGAAAAAAAAAAAATTAAATCACGCGATATGAATTAATTCCCGAAAATTGCAGACACCATTATATCCCAAGGACTAAATGATTATTAAGATAAAGTGCATATGCCGGCTGGGTTCGTACTTCGTCTATATACCTATATATACCAGTTAATTCGCGAACGTGCCCATCTACGTATAATTTGCACACAATCGTTTTTTGGCACCCACGTGCTATACGGTGCGCGCGCACGCGAGAGGAATTGAGAGAAAGAAAAACGTGAATTTCTTCGTTCGAAGGTTCTTCGAGAACCAGTTTTTAATGTTTGTTGTATGTATCAATCCCGAATGTCGTATAAAATTATTCATAAGTTATCCACCTACGACGGACGCTTCTCAATGTCACGGATTTCGCATTTCTTTCTTAAGCATAAATTTCTCGAGCGCGGATACGAATTTTCAACGTCGCAGATCTCTTTTGCAAAAGGACACTGACTCACCGATTAGTAAAGTTGCAGCAAGGACGACGGAGGAGAGCGAAGACTGCATCATGGGTTTTCTTATATGGTATGCAAATCCGCGTGGTATAGCAGTGAGGTGCCACTAAATAAAATAATGAGAGGGATGGGACCATAATAAAAAAGTTAGTAAAAAAGAGAAAACGATAGAAAGAAATTTTTAAAAAATGTCTAAAGGCACGAAGGAGTGGCTGGTGCTCTAATAGAGACAAAACAGATCCTAAAGGTTTTAAAGGCTGAATATTGTTGGCTATGCCATGGTATACGTATGGACGATTGCTACGATTTCAATGCGAAAAGCTTGACAGGATGACGGGGAATCGCGTGCGCCAAAAAGTTTTGAAGAGATAAAAAATGAAACACACGACGAGTCGACGCACCGAAGACTATTGGCTTCTGCAACGACACGTTGGAATAACTGTCAAAAGGCATACGTATATGTATACTGGCTATGCTTCGTGATACCGACCCGCTTAGTTCTGGATTTACTTAACGCAGAGTGAAGAGTGCGCTAGACGTTGCTATTGTGTTTAGCTTTGGCTCCGTCGGTAAGTAGTTTCTAATGTAATTACCAACAGTTTTCATTAATACCGACCGATCCGTAACATTGACTTCGAACGAATGATCGATATACGAGACTGTTTTATCGTCGATTACGTCACACAGGTAATCCGTGGAAATAGACAGCGCAGATAACGGTATAACAACAAATAGCAATAACAAAGCAAAGGTAGGAATAGAAAAGTACATTCAAGGTATGATGTTTCAGAGTTAAACCGTAGGAAGACTGTACTAAGGAAATTTAAAAGATTTTTTAGCAATTCACGTAATTTATTTTTTTCTCTTGTTCAAGCGTTATACAACTGCACGTAATGGAATACAGTGAAATATTTATAACGAAGGGGGAATTCTTTGAATCAATTTTTAAACCCACTGTTGTATCGATGAACTACACTGAACGAGTGCACCGTAATCCTAAGACCGGTATTAGAAGGTCTAGTTGGCCGACTGGTCAGTTGGTAACGCGATACGCAGTTCAAAGTCGATCTGGCAAGATCTTCTCAGAGAGATCACGTTATTAATTACATACCAGGAAAGGAATTGTAATACACCAAAGCAATATGTTCCGAGGTGTGTACAGCTCGTAAGAAATGACTATGTTAAATTTTACGCGACATTTAACTTTCCATCGAGAAAAGGCATATCCGTAACGGTTTAAGTTTTCAAATTGCGACCGACCAGCGGTTATTAGAAATTCCTTGTCACTCGACGCACGGATGAACGATCTCACGGTATCTTATGCAACGGATGATGCTGCCAAGAAAAAGCGAATTAAAGATTCCTTTGAAACTCATGAATCAGTCGAGAGCCCCGAGTCCAATCCAGGTGATCCTTCGGACTGAGTCCCGGGATGCGTTCACCAGAATGGTAGCATATCGGTGACGTCAAGAGCGCCAAGAATTCCATTGCATAATGCATAAGTATCCGGTGTTATCCTGGCAATTAAAATGATCCATCGATAGGATGACGCGTGATCGAGTGTCGTATCCCATAATTATAAAGTGTCTCTAACCGAGAGAGACACCCGGTGCAAACTTGACAAGAGTATTTACTTGGGACCGGATAAGATCATCGAGTCCTGATATTAATTAGTCAAGAATGGCTTCTCTCGCGTTTCGCACGGTCTTATTAAATGATTCGCGCAAGCAAATAGAGCGACTTTTAAATAGGAAGCCGTGGCGCGATTGTTCCTTGACTCGTTTTACGATCGCAGCCGGCGCTGGAGAAATGTTGCGCGTGCAGCAAGACACGCCGGCTTGTCAAAGAGAAATTTTTATTTTACAACGACGACTCGTTTCCATAGCTTCGTTAAAAAGCAAGAGTTATTAACATGCAAATATACTAGAACATGGAGATATGAGAAAACGCAATAATTCCAATTAATTGGCAATAAATCAAAACGCGATATAGGATACACGGAAGACGATATTACGTCATGTAAGTGGG
>NW_014332821.1:1034501-1034804 GCF_000341935.2 Cephus cinctus
GGGGGGGGGGGGGGGGTGCACTCACCGGGTAGTGTTCCTAAGGGTACCCCTTAGAGTCGATGCTTACGTATATCTGTTCTTCGTCACTCTGTTCCACGTCTATTCTCTCTCTCACTCGCCTTCCGCTTTAACGGTTCGTTGAAGCTTCTCTTTATCTCTCTCTTTCTTACGTGACTTTTTCCTACCCTCTTCGCACACACCTCTCACTTTTCCATCGCCTTTCTTTTTCTATGACCATCCGTTCCTGTTCCGCTTCCGAAACTATCCCCTCCTCCACCACCTCCCTCGCTTTTTCTCACCTAT
>NW_014332821.1:1035140-1079566 GCF_000341935.2 Cephus cinctus
CTCATCAACTCGGAAGAGAGTTCATTAATTTGTCCAGAGTCGTAGCGCGAATCGATACATTCGAATGAGACCAAAAACGCTCGGCCCCCGCGCGAAATTCCGCAAGCTGGTCTATCGTTACATATAGAAATACTCATTTACACCGCGTTACATAAAACTGTCTCATTTACTCACCCTGTCCTGAATCCTCACGTTTTCCTGGCCTCGCTTCAGGCTCGGAACCCGCAGGACTTTACTCGTGAGTGGCGGTTCCATCATTCCAGAAGATAAGTTTCTCGTCAGGATCTCATCCTTGGAAGAAATATTTGCGTCCCTTCAGTCCATTTTCTGTAAGAGCAAACAAAAAATTCACATAATCGTCACCGCAGATTCAACAGCAACAAATTCGAGAATAGTGACGATCGAGTAATGCCAATATTTTTATTCAAATTCCTATAGGAGAACCACGGGTAAAAAATAGCCATCTCTAAGAGATACAATAACCTCGTGGTAAACGACAGCCTGCATAATGCATAAAGTCCGACTAGTAGATACGACGACAGAGAGACTGGTTTCGCGATGCGATCGATCAGGGAAAAGTCAAGGATAAGCAAAGAAGATCTACCGATGATACATGGAACCTCGATAAATCAGCGGGATCTTGAGAGTAGTCCACGTGGCAGCGTAAAACAAGCGTCTAGTAAAATTTTGCCTGGCGAGCTTCTTCGACGATTATATAAATTAACGAAGCGTCTCCGTACCTTCGTATACTGTAACCTGTACAGTACAGCGAATATGGCTTCTCGTGGTTAGCGCACCGTGAAATCAATATGGCTCGATATTGACGCGCGAAGTTATATAAAAACTGGTATTTTCAAAGTCGCCAAGTATCGTTAAGACGGTACTAAAAATCTTACGAGACAAGATCCGGGCTCACAGGCTTCTATGCAGAGAGAACCGGCATTACCCGTAATTCCACGGTATGCAGAGGGAGCCACCATATACAAAGGAGCACGCCTACCCGGGTCCATTGTCCTCAAATTCGTAACTAGATTCCGATCTGCGCAAGGAATTGACTTTTTGCGCCGCGCCATACCGCAACGAGGCGATTGCGAAACGACTGCGTTGCATCGTTTACATTAATTATCCAATTCTATTCCAAGATACTGAATTTTATCTGCCGAAGTAACAATCCCGACGCGCTGTGACGTCATCAAAGAACGGAGTACGCGATAGAGGTTAAAATTTACCTAAACTATTTTACCCACTGAAAACTCGCTTTAGCTTCGTTAAGTAAATCCAAGTCGATGTGGATATACAGATATATACGCGTAGCTGAATTCCGTGGAGGTTGGGTCGGCAGGTATCTTTGGTTACATAGGAATTAATCTTTGGCAGATCGCCAAATTACTGAAAATCGATCGGATCCGCACAAATTCGTATTGGCATGGCGTGAAATTTATTCGAATCCCGTGATTGGTCAATGATTTCTCTTATATTGCGCGATGTCTTTTATTCGACTTTTAAATCCCACGAAATCGTTACCGTCCTCCGACTTTCAGGCATTTCGTTACGCGAAAACACACCCGGTACACAGTGCACGTGCTTCGAAATTTTAAATGGATTTCGCCTATCTCGTGATTATCAGCAGTGACGATAATGTGGATTAAGGCAAGGTCTTGGCGAAACGATCGACCTCAGTTTTAAATGAATCTTAAATTCTCTTATTCGTCTACGCGACGAGGATCCACTCGGAATCTATTTACACTTTTATGCAAATAATGATAATATGTAGCAAAAAATATATATATACACATGTATACATACAATTTGATGGATCTTACGTCGTCTCGTTAAATTACTGTTATCCGTCATACGGATTTAAAGGTTCATAATGATATCGCGTGTATTTGGCCATACTCATACGTTTGACCTCGCGTGTAATCGTCAATGCGAAAGATGATCGTTTTCGAGTAACGTCCTTCTTACGAAATGGTGCATCACCAATGTGTCTATTCTTAACGAAGTAGACGAATCGCAGGCGTGCCTCCATTCAAATGGATGTATTTATTCGATTCAGTGATCGAAATAATAAGTCCAATTAATTCAAATGCCCCATTGACGGTTAATATTTAATACGCGTAATGAGCGCCGCGTATATTAATATGCGACGATACGAGATGAAAAGGGAACTCGAAAGAGGAAGAACGTTACGAGGTTGCCTTTAGAAAGAAAACTTTCTTGAGGCTCGTATAGATATCAATTATATAGACTGGAACCAAGTGGCCCATTACTATGCGAGACTATGGATTCCTATGAAATAAATGACAAGTGACCTTGGGCGCTGTTCGCCAAATTAAATTGAGTAAAGGTAACCGTGCGAAAACGGCAATTGCCAAGTTAAGCCAAAAAAGAAACGAGGTCGAAGATGAACAGTGAAGACAACAAGTTTCGCGAATTGCATTAACAAAGCACGTGTGGGCTGCACTTTAGTCCCGTCTGCGAATCTTGAAGCGAATTGACCTTGGCCAGTAATTATCACGGCGCAAGACAAAGCACGTGCTCAGTGCCGATTTAACGAGATAAGAGTCTCTTCGTATCCATTTGGTTGGTGCAATTTCGAGTGCAGAATTCGATTCGCGTAAGTTGGCAAAGTCATTTCGAAATTTCGCACGCGAAGGGACCGTTTAACCGTACATAGGGAAAATGCATCTAGAGAGTTCTTACTGAAAGTAGATATAGGTGGCATGGGCTGAAAGTAGTTGGGAATCGTGGACGGGATGCAAATACAGTTTTGATAAATTATAATGCCAGTTGGCTAGTCGTGCAAAACAAACCACTCGCCGGAACTGTTAAAGACAAACACGTAACATCTAAACCGTTCGAGATAGCGGTATTGCATAGTGGAGACAGAAAGTGCATTTCTTTTCATGCGGAACATTACCATATATATGTATACACAGAAAAATTCATCAAACAGTCATTGAAGGATGCACGCACGATATAGAGAATTTTGACAAAGGCATCTTCTATTCACGATTCGACCCACCGCTATGTCTGTCTTTCTCTTACGCCCAGCAACGCCCGTAAGTCCGTCTCTCTCGCGCTCGCAGCGAGCATAGGAAACTCCAAAAAACCTTTCCCTTCTCGCTATATCCTTCAAACGCACGCTTGATCGTACCGGTCACGTGACAGCTGTCAAAAGCCGCCGGGACAGGTAACTACGATCTAACATATACAAACCTATACGCAAACCTAAATAAAATGCACTATTGTCACGGGTGAAATACAGCGCGCGCATCACGGTCGAGAAAAGTCTAATCTAAAACTTTCAGTGGCAATAAAGTTCATAAATCTTTATTCCGTGTAATGACTCTCGATTTCCGATTCCCCGAGCATTCAACGTACTACGAAGC
Source organism: Cephus cinctus (assembly GCF_000341935.2). Taxonomy (NCBI): domain Eukaryota; kingdom Metazoa; phylum Arthropoda; class Insecta; order Hymenoptera; family Cephidae; genus Cephus; species Cephus cinctus. The sequence continues at coordinate 1,038,536 of NW_014332821.1, forward strand.
GGCACCGTAAGGTATCACCGTTGACCGAACGATTACAAAGTAATCGGTGTGTGCGAGCGCGCGGTATTATTTCGCTGTCACAGAGATAAACCATCGGACGCGCAGTCAAGCAAGGTCAGAATATCTTACGCACGAGAGCCCAGATAAGCCCAGGATGTTCTCGTATCGCGCGAGCTGAAATTCATCGTTTCTGCTTGAACGTGAAAAAAAAAGAAAAAAAATGTGCCCCAAAAGACTGATACAAAAAAATTCGTCTGCAGAAATTTACGATCGATCCGCACAGAAAAGTTATATAGGATTTCTAAAAAAAAATGTTTGTAATTCAAAATGAACCCATTCCAAGGAACTTGGTCAAGGATACGAGAAGCTCTCTCTCTCTCTCTCTTTCTTCACGTACACAGGTAATTTCAGGTATCGCTAATGATAACACAGCTACGACGTGAAGCAAAGTGCCTATGATCGCCCATTGGGCCTCGTGCCAGAAAGCTATATGCAAAGACGGCTTCCATAACGCAGGGCATCGTTACGCCAACGGCGTCCTGGCTTTTCAATGATATCAAAGTATTTTACGCCAAGGAATCTCTTCGACGTGGTAATCAACGAGATAGCGTTGCGAGTTCAACAATGCCCGGCAGGAAGTTGGATGCTGTATTTTTGTCTATTCTCTTTGTTTACATCAGGAATCATTCGTGTTGCAGTTACCTGGCTAGAAGCGGAGTAGTAAAGGGAGCGTGGGAATGACGATGACCCACAGTACACCATGCACAATGGTACTTCTGGATACCTACTATCACTTTGCCTGCTCTGTATCTCGGGTGCTAGCGTGCAGTCTCGCAATCAGAGCCAATCTGGCGTTGAGCTACCGAGATTTGCAACGTTCGAACCAAGCGTGTAGATATGCGCATATATGTATATGCTGAAGCACATATCTGAGACTTGGAGTTCGATGCACCGGTCGGTTTTATAGGACGTGTTGACAGTAGGTGATAACCTCTATCGCGGTTAGATCGATTAATGATAATACTGTCGTTGAAGCATGAAAGGATCTCACGGTCTTGGGGAAGCAGGACGAATCCGTGTAATCGGCTGCACAGGGAATATCTGTGTGTAGAGATATTTTTTTTTTTTTTTTTTCTAAGTCACTTCTCACTCGCAGAGCAACGCCTGTCAATGTTGTATACCGGATATGGTATCACGACCAATAACAATTCTACTGTGAAATTTCAGTCATATGGTATTTCGTTCCGCCCCTGTAATATCCAGCATCCTTGGCACAGCCTTGACCCTATCCCCGGTTTCCCGGTAATTCGTGCCACGCCCGGAATGTCCAGTCATTATAGTACATCACTACCGGTAGCATGGTTGTACCTTTCCAGCTGTGCAGATAATTGAGGGTAGTTATCGGGAGGTTCTATTGATCCGATCTATATGCCTACGTGAAACATTGCTTAAAGTAGTATGAAACGAAACGAAAAATCAAAGACCGACATTTCATTCCCTTTAAAATTCAGGTTACAGTTAACGCGTGTATCGAAAATATATTGAAATTCCGTCAAGACTTTTCGCGATGCTGACTGGTCGACACTGTCGTCGTTCGATGCGTGTTTTCATTTGCCGCATGGTGTCCACGTGCATAGCATGCTGTCAATTTGACATGTTATGATTACTTTACAAATGTAAATATACGAAATAATTCTTGTATCGTTTATCTCGCACTGTTTCTCAGCGCGTAATGAAACTCTAGTGACAGTATAAAATTAAAAAAATAAAAATATAAAAATGAAAAAAAAAACCTAAAACACATTAAGCCGTTATAGAATCACGAAAATCCGTAAAATATAAATTAACGAACGTAAAAACAAATAAATCCATAAATCCCCGTACTCGCTCTCCACATTTCCCATGCGTCTCGATTAAACAATAAACGTTAGAAACTACCTCGACTCAGAGTGCAAGTGCAGTAGTAAAAAATACAAATAAATTTCCATACCTCAGGGTAAACCATCAGTATTCAGCCAGAGAGTATGCGACGACCCCGAAGAATACAGTCGATGAAATTTGCGAAAAAGCCAAAGAGGAATAAGAATGCGAGAAGATAAAAGGTTGGAAGGAAAAGAGATTCCATGGATATATATATATTGTATATATGCGCACGTGTCGTTGAACCTTCTAGTAGAAATGCACGACGACGTCGGCAAAAACCAATAGCCCGTCGCTATTGTACTTAGAATTTTTACGCATAGACGAGCCACGCTCGTTCCAGGTAATACGCACAGGGTAGACGCACTGCGTGGATCCCGGACCCAATGCCTATCGCCCTTCCTTTTGTTTTTCGCTGTGCAGGAGAACCTGACCGTTTACACTGTCACTGCCAAGGCCTCTTCGGACACGAGTGCTTCGCGCGATCGACTGACTTGCCGTCATGTGTGTATTGTCCTATATGTCCATATGGGCAAACGTATGTGCAGGCCGGGCGCAGCGTGGCCGGTCGGACTGGCTGCTGACTGTGGATGACTCGTTTGGCTGCCGAGAAGTCGACTAGATGACTGGCTTGACGGACTGCATTGTCGGGGCGACTGGCGTCTCTACGTGATCCGCGAGCCAAGGAGTCCTCGGGACGCTGGACCCCGACTAAAATACACGCCAAGAGAGAACCCCACGGGGAGATCGTAATACTCCGAGTGGCATTCGGTGTAAAACTCATACAAAAAGTATCAAGAAATTCACGGGACGCACTCGGGAGATGCAACTTGCACACGATACGCCTTTTATATATCGGGATACGACGAAAGCCCAATTTTAAGACGCTTTAATCCCTACGGCAGGAGCATCGCAATGGGGACAGTGCGCGAATCGCGAAATCGTTTTGGCATACATTTTTGCGCGACTCATCAAAATAGTTTCGCAGAGTTTAATGAACGAAAAAATATATATGTGTATATATATTGCACGCCTCTCATCTGCGGTCGCTAACAGCTGTGAAATATCTGCAGTCACTGAGTGTGACACGCGTGGGTGGGAGTTATTTGGTATTGGAATATTTCCTAGAGAAAATCCAAAGGTAGAAAGGATAGGGATTATCATAAATATTTTGTGAATGCCAAGAAAATTCAAACAATTTTTTTTTGAATAAATAATAATTATAATGTTATCAGACGTTAATTCGATCGTTGTCATTTCAAGTTGTGACGTCATGCGGGTTCGTGACGCCTTTACGTGGTTGTACGATCTGAAGTTGCCGAGCTTGAACTGGGATACGTATTGCATGTACGTATACGGCTCTAACAAAGTTGCAGGAAGAAAGCGGTGGAGTTTAAGACGCCTGGAGAACGCTAATTAATCTTTCCGCTCTCGCGGCAACCAAATATTTTCCTTACTTAATTTCTTAATGCCTGGTAGCATCGTCGGCCATTAATCATATACGGCGCGTTCCGGGCTCCGGAGTCCTTATCGTTATATCAAGTTTGGACGTTGGAGAAAATTAACGTTTTTTTTATACGGACTATTCGCACCCGTTTCACTCCTACGAGAAGTAAAAGTCCATAAATGGCGAACAGTTGGTACCGACTGGGTTATAAGGTTAGATACGTAAGGAGACAACGTCCCAAGTGAATTTTCTTATTCCTCCGCGTAAAAGCATGTAGAATCAGCATCGACGTGTTCGCAAAATTAATAGCCAGGAACCCAGAGCTAATTTCAATTTCATCGTCAAATTCAGGCCAATCTGTTGAACCGAATGACACGCGGATGACATAAGATCTCAAAACGAACATCGAGCCTGCTCGTCGCGTGTCGTCAAAAGTCACGGTATACGCTAACCAAATCGACTGGATAAACGCGTAACCGGGTCTCCTCCGGCAGCTTGGCTATATACCTTAATCGCGATAATTAATCGTGCGCGGTTAATCGCCTTCTTGTGAAATATCCCAACGAACCGAGCTAAATTTACATCTGGCCAGCAGCGACGCGACTCCTTGGGAGCAGAAGATACGTAACGCACGTGTTTTGATATACAAACGCAGTCGCAAATCTCTGTTACGCGACTATGTGCTCGTCACTTTCTTTTTACTTTTTAACCAAAACGGGAGATTCAAATGGCAAGGTACACGTGATCGTTAAATTATATTCTTGAGTCTCCTTTCACTTTTTTTTTTCGGTTCAACAAAAAAACACATAAACTTTTCTGTCATCGCCGCGCTGCAGTTAATATGCCGTAGATATGTAAAACCCTTGAAAAGTTTCTCAATAATATACGACTTGGTCAAATTTTCTCTCATATGCACATATGTATTGCATAAATCAATAGAAGAGTTACTTCGACTATATTATATTTACGAAGGCAGCAGTAACGCGGTTTGCCATAAGACCCAGTTCGATTTAAAGATCCACAAAAACTAGGACAGACCCAAAAGGCGCACAGGTCTTGAGTCTCATGGATGATGTCGGCCCTAAGGACAATAAAAAGGGTAATATCGTCGAACGCACTGTCGTCAACCTGCACTTTGACTGGGTCGACGTGTCGCAAATTTCACCAGATTCGCACTGCATCCCAGTCGTACAAATGAAAAACAATTAATGTCAACAATGCACTTAGAGACCAAAAGTTATTGACTTGCCGTGATTGCACGAAAACGCTCACCGTTCAATCCACATTGCAAATACAGGATTGTCGCGGTAAATTGATGAACGCACACAGGAGCCGAACGATAAATCAAGAAAATCAAACGTGCGTAAAATTAATACAAAAGAAAAGTTAAAAAAATAAATTGTACGATTCATCAAAACTGTACAACCGAGCCAGAAAGAGCTCTAGACGGCGACTGAAAAATTCTGACAGTTCGCCAGTGATTTATTTCATTCCCACCGCGAAGAAATGGATACACGCCAGGTTATACGTACGTCGGTATACCGAGCGAGGAGACGAGAAAATTGTCAGGGTGGAAATGTGAAAATGGTACATTTGAATAAAACATACGTGACTTACCGGTGCACCGTCGACGCATTATTTGCTGTGGCTTAGCGCGTACGCATCCACGAGGGGGAAAACCACATCGCAATGCGGAGGTTAGAGAATAATTCGAATCAAGGATTCAGCCTCGCGCCCGAAAGCAAAGAATTCATTTAACGCCGACCGATCGGGATCCTCTTAGTCTACTGGTGAATTTCTGGCATGGAATTTTTAAGGAATTACTTTTCTAATGTAACCCGTGCAAAGACTTTTACTTTTTAAATATGACATCTCTGTGCATTCGAGATACACCGAGTGATAGTGACGTTGACATCGCATCGTATATCCGTGACTATATACGACTTAGCAAATCACTTTGCACAGGGACTCAAGCCAATTGGTCTAATTCATTCAAGTGCTTTGTAATGGTCGGTTTAATTGTTATTTTTATACGTAGAAAAACAAATTAATTATCATTAAAAGCTTATAATATTCGCAAATTTTTTGGACAAATGAAAAAGATTTATTGCACGGGTTAGATCGAACGGATGAATAACACAGTATATTCCCATGATACATAAGTGAAACTCCGGTATGGCACGAGGATCGGTGTGGGACGTAAGGTCAAATTGCACGAAGTGTGTGTAATTTGATAGTTAATGAATTTTAAGTAAGGTATCTGGGTCAAGTTCCTTTATTTCCTATTCCCATAGTGAAATAGAGTTATTTCTACCCGTTACGATAGATAAGCATCGGTCGGGAGTCGCGCCGTTAACTCGGCTCAAAGGCACGAGGACTGTCCGGATGAATTCAGGGGAAATTAGAGCCTCGACGAAACAAAGCTTAAGTCAGGAGACATCTTAGAATTCAATCTGACGATCGTAATTCGCGATTGGATTAGGCATTTTCGTTTTTCTTTCTTTTCGGGACGCACAGTGAAGACGGTCTAGACAAATAAATTTTCCATGGCCTCTGGGCCCAGGAACTGCAGCAGAATATAAACCTGCGGATTATTGACCCGTTTTCGCCATCCCTGGTTTACCCCGATATCCTGCCCAACCCCGTTGCAAACTAAGGGTGCCTTCACACCGAATTAAACTTCCATAATCGCTTCAGGTATAAAACCCAAAACCAATCGATCGATCGCCCCCTATTTCTTCGACGCTACATCGCGCACGGAATATCGGTTCAAGCCTCTGGCGCGATATGAAGGTTCAAAGTCATAAAAACTCACTAACGCTCCCCCGGTCGTACATTGCATCCTGACGCAATCTGCAGACCACAGAAAAAAAAACCTACAAATGATTATCGCGTCAAGGAAGATATAGAAAGAAATCATTAATCGAAACATTCGACGAATAAATTAAAAAAGTCCTGCCTATACGAACGATCACGGTTACTACCAAGTAACGTATAGGAGACTGGTCGGCTTCCTGTTAGCCTTGCGATAATTAATTGAACACAACCCGAAAATGGTACTGCGCGTGGCACCTGCTCGTTACGTCCGTAAGGTCGAGATCAAGAGAGAAAGAGAGAGAGAGAGAAAGAAAGAAGCCGCGTCCTTTTTGAATAACCATTAATGTCAGACAAGAGTGACTTTGAGTCGCGTTCCGAATAACTTAACGACTCAATTCACAAGGGAGTCGAGAGCGCCGCTTACAACGAAATGGGTACCAATGGATACGGCGTATACAGCTACCGTATGATTTTACCTCGTTCGACAATTACTGCACGAATGCAGTTTATCTGCAATTTTTCAAGTCCTAATACGATACTCACACGTCGTACATACTTATATCACTATATATTGTATCGAACCGGGCATTGAATCACGGAAGCGAATAAATTTCGACGTGGCTTTGAATGCCCGTTAAACGTTTTCGAGTAGCAAAAGATATTTCTGCTTCAAGGATAGGTAGCACTCGGATGCTGCAGTGTCAGCGTGCATCAGACAGATTGCACGATACATCCGTGACGTTTTTTTTCAAAGCACTCGAATCTCGTCCGACAAGATATTCGTCCAGGAAGGATATTCGAGAACGTAATCGTTACACATAGTAAATAGATAATATTGGTTAAAAACAGGAAAGAAAAATAAAATGACTACTGGCAAATGTAAAAAAATACGTATGATTCTCCGATGACGTCATCGGCCTCCGACAGATATCGCCGTTAACGTATGTAGAGCTTGGCTAATTCCTATCCAATAATTATTCCGGTAATTATACGGTGACTGTACCTACTGTTGCACCTACGGTATATACCTATATAAAAGAAATTAACAGGTATAAGCTCACGATTAGATTACGCTAATAATCCTACGACGTTACAGGGAACAATTCGATATTATGGCTTTTCGTTTGCGACTCATTGTACTCGGAGCTGACGCTTTGTTTAAGGAACGATACGGTGGCGCCAACGCGGCTATTGGCAAAGGCTCTCGTAACAATCGAAACGGGTACGGAGTCGATATAAATTTCTTACAATTAAAGGCGCACCTTATTAACGTACTCGGTCATTAATCATGATTATTAGCGAGAAAAATTCTATAGGGAAGTATATATCGACCCAAGCTACAGGTAATTATCCAGAGTTCAGCCTGCAATTACCTAGGTATACGTGCAACTTCTTCAGGTGCATTCGCAGCTGATATATGGATGAGGTCGTAGCGGCCTCATTGTCAGAAACATATCCGAGAGAGCTCGGTCGACAAGTAGACAGTCAACGCAAAGATTAAATGGCGTAAAGACCATTTTAGGAGCCATCCGCTATGTCACCATGCCAAGTGGATACTTGACTCGGCCGTTATAGACTCATCTGAAAATAGTAACTACGATGCTGCGAGATATCGTAATCGTGTCCTTCTATAGTCTGTCTCTGCCTGTTCGCGTTCCTTTTGCCTATGTACTTCGTGTTCCGGTAAGTCGCTACCGGCTACGATTATCCACTCGGAGCGCTTGGATAATACGACTCGGGATCGAGGAAAAGGTCAGAGAGGAAAATGAGGTGACCTTAACATTTAGTAAGGGGTCACGAAGCAGAACCTATCCGATAGTAGATTAGTCATAGTAAACCATCATGGATAAGAGATTGAAAATATTTTTCAAAAATGAAAAGGCGACATTAAATTTCGACGTGAAAAATTTTGCGTCTCTTATAGAGAGCCGATGATACAATATCTCGCGCCGTTGATCGAATTCTGGGCTACTTCGACGAATCGCCCGAGATTCAAGGATCGGGGACAACCACGTGCCCGGAGGGGAATGAAAAAAAAATTTTACTCCAATCGCTTCGACCCGGTTATGCGCGATACGCACGATCTCGACAGCCGGGAGCGGAAGAACCTGAATTAAGCTTGACTTTTTCTCATAACGTCCAATGCAGGCTAGTTCCGCGGGTCAAGATTCTTTTCCGTTTTCTCTTCGCGAAGGAGCACTCGGCGAGCAACGTCCAGCGAGTGATAATTAGCGATTTATGGATAACGAATATAGGTAACTCTCTCGAAGTTACTTTATTCGGTAAAAAATTGCTTTGCCAGCGAGCCGTTAAAAAATATTTGAAAAACTGTGTAAAAAATTTTTTTAGGATAACCAAGAGACACCTGCGAAATTCGCATAAGGAAGTCACTGGTAAAAAATCGCCTCGATAAACAACCTGATCGCTATCGCTATGCCTACGATACGTATAAGCGCGAAGCGAAATGTCATAATCGTAATAAAGTTACAGGGGGTTGCATTGACAAGAGAAGGTATCGAACGAGCTGGTACTTGGTCCAAGACTGACAGACAGTCGGGGGTGTGGAATTCGTAGGCATGGCAACCACCATCCACTACCACTACGTAACAGCATCTACCAACATCCCCTACTATACAGGGTGAGTCGTTTAACTCGGTACAAATGAATATCTCAGAAAGGAAATATTTTACGAAAAAAATTTTCGAACAAATTTCGTTTGGTTTCGAGTGGAAAAAAAAGTGCTGTGCCGTTATTTCTTAATTGCAGCGGTTTTCAAGGTCTTTCGAAAGTTAACTTGGCTTTTTTAAATGGGACTCTATATTTTTTATTACAGATTGTTATACTGTACAAAAAACCAATTAACTTTTGTCTGAAACATTTTTTAATAGGACAAGAATTTTCAACAAGGGAAGAAAAAAATTAACTAAGGCTTTTTTCTAGCTCAAGAGAGTTTGAAAATGCATTGATGTTGAAGGACACCATTTTAACCACTTATTATAATATTGTTTGGCAATATTAACAATAAATAGGTTATTTACGCAGGAAGAAAACATTATTAACTTTTTTCTTCTCCGCCGATTTTCGTATCGACAAAATTTCTATACTTATTAACAATCCCGGGGTCTACGCTTGATGTTGAAATAACATTGAAAATACTGGTCCTATTAAAAAATGTTTAAGACAAAAGTTAATTGGTTTTTTATATATCATAACACTCTGCAGTAAAAAATATAGGTTCCCATTTAAAAACACAAAGGTAACCTTGGGAAAATATTAAACATGGCCGCGAATAAAAAATAACGGGACAGCATTTTTTTCCCCCCTCGAAACCAAACGAAATTTGTTTGAACAATTTTTTCGTAAAATGCTTCCTTTCCGAGATATTCGTTCGTGCCAAGTTAAACGACTCACCCTGTATATACACATATATACTTGCCATTAGATCCCATCAAGCTTGCACCGTAAGTATCGCGTGCAGGAAAAACCCTGTCACATCCCCTAAAAAGCTAAAACGTATTACATGGATTTCCATGAAAAACGGAAATGACCAGTTGACGATCTCTTGAAAAAAAAAAAAAAAAAAATTCCATAGATCTTCCGACAAAGATTTATACCGTACAGCAATTAGGACGAATAGATCTGATCGATCAGGGAGGCCTTTCTCATCGAGGGACTTTTCCCTGCGTTTGCGCTCGTTCACAGTCCACTTATGGTCGTACCAAAGGAACGTCCTGAACATGCAGAAACGACGGAAGATGAGGACTACGTATTTGCATGCTACTTGACGCATCGATGCACCGTTGCGTCTTGAAAAATCTCGGAATAGAATTCGCCCCGAAGATTCGGTATGCTCTGAATGCAATGGTACTTTGTTCCCTTGCGATTATGAAGTTGACTGTACCCCGAAAAATAATTGCGACAAAAGACACGTAAATACCACATCAATTTTCATACCTCCCATACAATAAACGATATCCCAATCTGTCCCAAGATCGTTATCGCAAAACTAATCGTGATCTCGCGCAAGTGTATCAATGAGGCCGATTCAAAATCAGACGGCATACAGCATTCGTGTGTACGTCGATCGTCGGGCGGGTCGGACCGTTTAAACTTTGAAATTGAATTTTCCATCCAGCGTAATAGAATGCAGTAAAGAGTATATCGAAGAGGCCATCTTGGCATGACTTTCAGAGCAAAGAAGTCCCCTAGACTGCACACGTAATTTCTATATACTACCATACGTACAGATAGCTCTGCTTGCTCTGCAGTCAGAACAGGGGGAAAAAACAAGTAATACAACATAAAAGCTAGCCTGAAACGAAAGATCTAGAGAATTTACGTACAAGGTGTGTGGAGTTACAGGAATGCGAAACAGAACGTCGTTCTGCCTATTTGGTAAAGGCGAGGCACTTAGGACGCATGATTGTTCTCGATTGCGTTTCTCGTGACTCGTGCGTTATGGCTGCGCCATTGCAGTAAAATTGCACTCGGCACATTTCGGTATATGGCCACCCAGTATAAATACCTAATGGTACAAATGATGTTGAAAAGATCCCGCGTGAAGGTGCAAGCGCAAAAGTCATTCAACGAAATGATGACTTTGAGTAGAAAAATCTTTTATGACAGTCACTTCGAAACTTGGACTCCCGGAAAAGACACGACTTCAGCATATATCGTCCTACACGACCTTTGACCCCAATGATTTATATTGCAGCCAATCGGTGAGAGACGATCCGATACTAGGTGCACGATGACGCTGATGGTAGAAGCCAGCTGGGGCGAATGTTGATGAAATGATTTTTATAACCCGACTAGATAAAGTTAGGCCGACGTCAATACTCGGTCTTTAACGATCGTTTGCTTAACCGATAACGCGCAGGAAAGTGCATCTGTCAAATACGTAACGGCGCACCGTAGTCTCGCGGCACCTGACCGAGACGGAGATTAAATGCAGACGCGGCTCGCCACTCCGGCTCGAAGTTCTGTAAGCGCTGTACTTTATTTACGGCTTATTTGAGCGGCACCGGGAGAGAGACTTTTCAACTGTGCTGCCAGAAGGTAGGCAAGTTTATCGTTCGCTTGCACTCGTGCATCTGCGGGACGGGCTGCCGAGGCGCCCTGTAAAAACAAACCTGTTATACGTCAGAATAGTGTAAACGATTATAAATAACACGACGTATACCGTAGCAATTGCGAGTGTCACTGACCAGCCCGAACCAATGGCAATTGCGTAGACTGTTAATAAGAATCACTGTACGAGCGTAATTCGAATTACGTAAAGTCGTACAATCTTTCACCTGAATATTGAGCGCCAGCTGAACTTTGCCGATGGAACGAGAGCTTGGGAAGGTATCAAACAAGAATCTGATTCCTCCTATGAAAACAGTAAATAGTCCTCGAGTGCGCGTATTGGCTAAGAGTTGTATGTCGACGTGAGCGTAACCATAGCCGTAACTATTCTATTCGTAATTGAATCCTCTGACGTTCGTACCTAGAGTCTCGCAACGAGCTGAATATATGCACGTACCGAGAGTCGAGCCAGTGAATCCGCTTGGGTTGGTAGGACTCGAGTAAAGTTTTCAAAGGAGACGAATTTAGTGCGTACAAAAATATTATGATGCAAATCCAATGATGAGATAAGAATGTCAATTAAATGAAATCATTTGCATGAATCGACGAAAGCTTTTACGTTAAATTCATTGGAGGACGAAATGTAATTTTTGTATCTGATTGAGGTAGGTCGCCGTCGTTAAGCCAGACGGGAATGATTTCGTGAGTGGTGAAAAAGAGTGATCCCTGGAGATATGATCGTTCGAGTACTGACATCGTGCTGTAGTAATATCGTTACAGACACCACGACAAGATTGGCCACTTAAGTTTCGGCGGCTGGCAAAGGGATCGCTATCAGCACCGATACGTAAGGTTTCGTTCGATTCGATTGAAACTGGTATGATTTAACGCGGAACCACTAGCGCCGAATATAATTGCAGTCGCGTTGCATTTGGCGTGGAGTGAACTTTTTTTTTCGCGAGTCGACAGAAAATTGACAGGCCGTTCTATGCGTCTTGGATAGGATAAACAATGGCATCCACGTGACACACGTGTCACGCGTGCCAATCATAGCCCGATGGTATCTTGGCGAGTTATTTCTATTTTCAGATGAGATATTTTCGTTTAAACGTTCGGCCGAGCTATTTCGAAAACCTTTTTGGTCGTAGCGACTCATTAGACAAGTGTCACGATTGGTAAAGTTAAGTGAGTGTTGTAATGTATGGGATAGTGCTATTTTATTTTTTATTTTTTGTTTCTTGAAAATTGATCAATCGAAAAAGAAAAAATATATATAACCGTTATACTGTGACCAATGCACTGGCGGAACAAGGATACAGATTTGTTAGAAACGTTGAACCGCAACGTCGTTTTGAAATAGTAGGCTGTCGTTGGAAGATGATAAACCGCTGAATTTCATGGCAGGCATTTGCTGTGAATTATTATGATAATTTCAAGTTGCATCGGGGTCAACGTTTGGATATACATTAATACCGAGCAAATGCATCTGGCATGCATTTTAAATGCGTTTGGAAATAATTAGAGCAACGAAAGGTGTCGTTTTACCGTCGCTAAAATCGCTCAAAGACCTAATACAATGACTAGTTAGAAAATCGAAGAAACTAATCCAGACATCGATTAATTACATAGGAAATTAAGGATTGTGATGAACATGTTTTTAGGACGTCTAGACGACCAGGGAATTTTCCCATGCACGTGCACACCATAGATCAGCCTCTACCTAACTGTCCACTACCACTCAGGTAGCCCATTGGTTACGGTAGATGCTAGGATTCCACTTCACGAAGCTTCCACTTCACTCTGTGCACGTTTACCAGCTTTATGTTTAGGCCTCCGGTCCAACTTACGAGCCACAACGTATAATGGAATATTTACCATCGGTGTAGCATGGCCTCGTGTTGAGACCACGTGGAGCCATCAAACGTGCCAAACACAATGTTCCTTGCATTCCAGAATTTAATACCATAAATTCCCATGCTAAGTTAAACGTGGCAATAAACAGACAAATGCACAAAGAATGAACGAGGGTTGAACGGGGTAATAGAAAAACATTCTGTACGTTAGGCTAAGCAGAAATTATTATCGAATTATAGATAATTAAAAACCTGTTAAGATTTCACGTGGAGCGTGCTATCAAAAATAATTTATTTATTCGGGTAAACCAGACCCAAGGGACTACCGTCATTACCGACACTACAGACGATGCAATCGGCTAGTTCTTAGTTACTAAGTATGGCACGTTTCACGAGTTAAAATTAATTGCACTCGATGATGGTGAGATACCGGATCGATTAAGCAGTAAATATCATATAGCAAGCCGAGGACCTCACGTACTAGATAGTAACATTGATTTTATTTTTGCTTTTAAAAATATCACAACGAATGGTTATTTGTTATCTCTTACGATTATGACAGTACTGTGATATGATGCTTAGCACGTAATAAAATTAGATGCATATATAGCAGCATGTGTGTCAGTGTGGGACACAGTTGCATCATGAGCGTGCAGTACAGTTCACCCTCATCCCAGTTATGTATCGAGGTGGATTCGATAAAACAGTTTCCAGGGAAACAATAGGAGTAATAAATATAGGGAGTAATAAACCAGATGGGATTATGAAATGTTTGTTATCGCATTAAAAGATTTTGTTAGGTTTTAAAGAGATAATCGGAAGGACAAATTAAGAAATCAATATTAATGAAAATATGAGTTGAATATAAAAATATACAATACTAATTGACTGTTTATCGTTAACGAAATATTATTTGAAGGTCAAAGATTCCGACTATGCGGGTGATAATATCTTTCATTTTTATACCAAATATGGAAAGATTCGTTTATGTACGAAAAATATTGTAAAGGAACGTTTATATTTCTTAAATGCAATATATGTGGAATTGGCTATGGGATATGAATCTTGCCTCGCCCGGTAAAATAACTTTAATGGTAATACGAAGGGTAGCGTGGATAACGCCAGGGCCCAAAAACCGGCTAGAAGCAGGTAGGTAGTCGACATTTTTTTTCATTATTCCATCAGACATCTACGGGTAGCATTCTAAAGGGACTAATTGTAAGAGGGAAAATGCAGACAAGGAAGAGTGGCACTTTCACGAATAAGACGAGTCGAAAAAGAGTCAGAACATAATACGAGACAATTGGATTTCCTCGAATAAGAGTCATCGATGTATCATATGTCAGTGTAAAGATTAGCAGAAATAGGTACTTGAAAAAATGAGCAGGATTTTACAGGTATACAGAATACGAGCCGCTCCGAACGTGTCTAGTAGAGAAGTAAAAGAGAGGGGAAAAAATAACACGGAAACAATATGATTCCACTGCACGAAAAGATCCGTGAGAATAACTTGGAGGCAAAACGTTTAAACAATGAAATCTGAGATAAACGCGAAAGGCCATTCTACGTGGAACGTGTAAGTATACATTGCAGGTTACGTTTCTGACACAGCAGCATGAAACACAGATAAAATATATTATACTGGCTTGGTCTACTCACATTTCGATAAGCCAGTCCACGCCTTACACTGAACACAATATAAACAAATCACACCAAAAATACGGAAGAACTCGCGGACGGTTAAAAAAAAACACACTAAACCAAAACGCTCCGACACGATGCACTCACAAGTCACAAACAGACTGACTGAGTGTCTCTCTGACGGTGTTGGCAGAAAAAAAACGGTAACCGTGCAGTGCGTGCCCTCTGTTGGCGTAAAGCTGAACTAATGTTTCACTACTGCGATCGCTGCGGACGCTTCGAACATTATGTCCTGCTACAGAGATTGTAGGTATCTTGGATACATGACTCGAGGCGCCTATGAAATATTGAATATGGGATATAATAAAAATTCGAAACAATAACTATAATATGTAGATTAACTAACAATAACTATAATATGTAGATTTCCTTTAATTTTCTTTTCATCAGTTATGTAATAAGTTAATATAAATACTACAGCGATTAAACTTTATTTCTATTTTGAAAGATTTTTTATTATTACTTTTTATTCTTGTTTGTTTTATTTTAACGTATGCCACGAGCTCACAATCTTTCGTGGATTTTGTAAAACTGAAAACCAGTGCATCCTTTCTGTTGGTCCCCGTACGCCTTTTCCAAGGGCTACTTTCCCAATGAAAATATCCTGTGATTTTTTATATGAATTTACTGACTCCTCGCTGTCACTGGGATGATCGCAATTTGGTGACTCGTCTAATATAACCTGTGTTATTTATAGTCGTTAATGTTATTTATAAACGTTATTATATTGTAATAACGATACAGTGCGATTTTGAAGTACGTACTTTGCTGCACAGTATAACAAGGAATTGCACGTGGTCAAGTTGATTATGTGTTAAGTCAAATGTCAAAACTTCGTTATATTCAGGCTGAGCTGTAGCTTTTAGAAATTTCGTTTTCTTCTTTTTCATTTTTCTTCCAGTTTTTCCATTGAGCATTAAGACTCTTACATACGGATCTATTAAATGTAAAACAAAAAATCAAAGTAATGTCTCATATAAAATTGTTAACAAAAATATAAAAATTATTAACGGTACACATACTGAATTTAGATAAATTTGCCACAGCAGGTTGAAATTTCAAATTGCATAGTCTCATAATATTAATTGTCAGTCTTTCAGCTGTAGGTAAATAACTAATTCCTAATAAAATATTTCCGAATTCCTAAAAAGAAACAAATTAATAACACCTCCTCATTGACCCATTAAATAAAATATCAAATACAACACCTGATAAGACTGCTTCATTTGATAATTAAGCAAATGTATCTCAGGACTCTGAAACAATTTTTTTACTTCCTTTAAAGGAACTCGTAATGCACACAATTCTGTATGATTGGCATATCTATCATGATCATACGCAATTATTTCCAGTGTCCATTCCTGTAAAATAATAAATTGTATACTTCTTTCCATTCAAAGCAATTGTCCTATTAAGCCCCAGTAAGGTTTGGCGCCTGCATGATGCAACCCGCTTGACACGCCAGCTTAGCGGGAAGTATACAAAGCTTGACATCATAAGAAAATCGTGACTTTACAGCCATCCAGACATGCTGACAAGGTTCATTTATAAATTATATTCCTATCATATTGCAATTTACAACGGCATGATTTACCTTGACTTCGTGTGGCTTCACATCGGCCACTACGAATGTTTCTCTATATATAGGACTAGCCGTATGCCGAACGCCTCTCGTACGAAAACTATGTAATTTTTCCTTCTTCCTGTTAGTCCAGGATAATTTGACTATATTCAAAGCCACGTAAGGCTCGAGAACGGAGCTGTATTGCTTTGGAGGAAGGCCGGACAATGCCTATAAGAAAGATATTATTTTCTTAGTATTATTTCCGGTGACACCTTTGTTCTATTCATCTGTATGAAAACGAGGAATGAATTCCGTCTCGGCATGAATTCTCCTTCTGAGATTGGAGACCATAGAAAATAAGTCAGAATAATATATATATATATACATATACATATATATATATATATACCTCGATGCCAATGACGAGCTTTCCAATAATATTCCCATCACTAGGAGGCAAGTACTGAAGACTCATAGTTAATTCCGTAGGAAATTCCTTTCCTTTGTTGTCCTTCTTTGGTTTATCCGAACTAATGAGATTCTGAAAGATTGATATAGTCCAAATATAATATATTTTTTAAATTTTCCCTATATTTGTTTTATTTTAATTTTTTAATCCTTACCACAGTCGACGAGGTGTCGATGGGCTCGAACGGCACATTGTTGGAATTGACAGATTGCCGTTGGGATCCCGGATTTTCCGAAATGCAATCTGTTCAATTAACACAGAAAATTAATCTTATAGCGTATACAAACATTTCAAATTGGAAATATATAACTTCGTGAACTTGAACTTTTATACCAGACGCGCCGTTTTCGTAGAGGCTACCCAGTCTCCATGATCTATAGCTGACATCATTTAACTTGACGTTCTCGTTAGGCCGTCCTTTATATCGTAAAGGAACGCTCTTGTCTTCCTTTCCTGTTCAATGTTAACAGAAAATATTTACAGTATCCACCATGCGATCACATGCATATATATATATACTATGTATACATATATTTATTTATGTATACCCATACAAAGTCAAAACCCATATACATCTGATGGAATTTCCGAAAACTGATTTTAATCAAGGTTCACCTTCCTTAGATATTCATTGAACTACGTAACAGAACGAGCCGCAAGGACTCCCGGCGCCCCTGAATTAAAAGTCAGTTGCATAATTTGGCAAATTTGAATATTTATTATAAAGTTCTTCGTGTCATTTTTTTTAGCGACGTTCGTAACCTTGGCCTAATGATAAATTGCGTCTCTTACGTAGACTACAAGCCGGCTAGTTTCGGAATTGTTCAATATTTATGAGTAGTTTGTTTTGGTCTTATTATAACTTTCGTGGTCATTGACCATTCAGAGTCATCGAAGAATAGTTATACCTACTAATTATGCCGTGTACTGAGTATACCAGGTTCCAAACGTACCGCCTGAAGTTAGCCTCACCATTTGATTCTTATGGTAATGCCATATTCAGGTGATACGTTTGGGCTGAATAATCAAATATATTGTTACTCCTTTTTTTATTTTGTAACAGACCACGTGTCTAGTACGTCAGTTTTTGTTATTATTATATGTATATATACATATACCGTACGTAATACGAGTATCTGCGGTGCGATGCACACTCTGGTCAGCAGAGACGATTGCATAAGCATCGGTGAAGGAAATGAAGAAAAATGTCATGTATAGCGTGCGAATAATGACGTAATAAGACCAAGTTGGATACGCGTAATGATTCTCGTACCTGTGCAATAGCCAGGAGTTACTTATGAAATATCAAGTGGGTATAAATCCACGCGAAATGGTCTTTTTATCACGGTAACCTTTATCCCGGCGAATGGATAATTCGATTCGCATGCTTATCATGGTAGTTCGTATGAAATTATCCATATGTCTACCCATGTATTAAGTTACAATGTTTCTGGTGCATTTCAAAGTTTCCAGACGTGAGCGGATACAGATGATGCAGCGAAGCACGAACGTGATACGAAAATTTTATCGCATCCAACGATTGTATACGACTATGCAACTATTGTATCAATAAACTACATAATATAATATAAAAATATCTTACTGCGTCTACGAATGCACTCGTATCCGAGGCATCCAGGTGTGAGAAAACAGGCGACCAGGAGAATGGCGATGAGGATAACACAGGCGCCAAATGCAACGAATATAATCTGGCCCCATGGACCAAAAAGATTGTCGTACACCATTCACTAAAAATTTTGAAAAATCTTATCAGCACCTCAGCCACTCACAAGTAGTACAGTCCAAGTTGAAATTTCGTGTTTAGTATAATGCAATTTTTTTTAATTCACACAACTTTGTATATCTTATAAAAAAAATCTGAAGTCTGTCTTGTAATTGGACCAAGTGATTTTTTTTAATCTCCGTAAATTTTTTTATTACTTTCACTTACGACTCAAAAATCCAACGTAATTATTACGATCACGATACTTCAGATGCTTTCCACCTAGTACGCAAAATATCTGCCACATATTCACGGCGCGCTTATGCGGGCGGCACAAGATAAACTGTAGTCCAGCCTGCACGGAACACTTGTGTCACCTGAACCGCCAGTGCTACGTTGGTTCTGTATTGCTCGAACAAACAGCCGATCGAACCGCGAAATATTAGCTGGTTGTAAACGATCGCCTTTACGTTCAGCTATAAGAGCCGCTTTTCTCTTTTAGCCAACGACAAAATCACTCGATCCGGACGGCTCCTTGACACTCGTTCACTACCGTTCGAGAAAGAGAAATTGACTGTTTAGTACCTGTATCGCAATAGGATTAAAAGGACACAATATACACGAAGCAGCTTCCAAGCAAGTCAAATCATAATACATAAATTTTACAGTGATAATTCTGACGCCGGAGTAAACTAAGTCAAGAATGAAAATAAATCTGCGTATGCAGGCGAGTGACGATATCCGGAATTTCTAAAAAAGACAGGAAGTCCTGATCGATGACTAGACAGGAAATACGGTCACTTCCTTAAACTAAGTTTAATCACAAGAAGAAGTGAAGTGCATCGAGCAGGAACTGTATTAAATTATTTTACTAAGAAATAAAATCTTGGAAACGGTTTAATAATTTAAACCGGAAATAGTCGCGCGATTTTTTTCTCCATTTGAAAAGCATTGAGTTGGGATGTCTCAAACACCCCGCGTGCCGGTTCTCAGGATAACCAATAATAAATTCGGATTTTTAAATAACTTCAGACATTCATAAAAAAGATTAAGACATATATATGTGTATACTTACTGGACTTAGAAGATATCTCGTGTGTCAGGAGAACCAAGGGTATCGGTATTAAGGTCGAACATGCGAACATGAAAAATTCACTCAAGTCCAAATAAAAAAAAAAAACAATTCCAGAAGGGTTTCTACTGAACACGACGCCACAAAAGTCGTCTTGCGACGTTCTGACTGAGCAGCTCGTTCGGAAACGTATGCGAACCAGCAGCAACTATCTACATTCGCTGGGTATACGTAAGAGAATAAAAAACAGTACACACATGCGGGCGGCTATATCAACACGTGCTAGAGGAAACCACGTGTCATCGCTGATAATGCGCACACATCGTTATATCTTCATAAGTGTCTAAAACAATGCGCTTATGACTCCTTCTACGCAGAGGCATCAGTCCACTCTATATATGTATATCTATTCATATCTAACAATGCTATTTGTATTTAATTTTTTGAGTCACCTCATTGTCCGCAAAACGGTAGGTAGTATGGTACACGAAGAAACCAAAAAAGACTTTATTAAAATTTTTTATTTCAATTTTTGTTAACACTGCAACAGAACGGGTCTTGAGTAAAAGTCCATTGTGTGACATACGCTTCGTTCCCATATGGAACGTCTTTGTGGGACCTAATGTACTTTCAGGAAAATCATATGAAGTTTCTAGAACAGTGTTTATCAGTATGTATATACATACAGGAATATCATTTGTAGTAGGAAAAGCCAATGGACTTTCAGGAGAGTTGACTCTGTTGACTAAAATTTTTTCTTGAATCTTTTCTTCAAGCTTTTTATTTACGTTTTACTATAGTCTAATTAGTAAAAGGATTTATACCGTGCACTTTCGCTCCAGTGTCTAAGCGCTGCATAGAATTATAAGGAAAGAATGGTCAGAGTAATCGTTATTACCTTGACCGGGTCCTTGCGAAATCACAACGATAGTGTGTCAACCGTATTGAGAAAACAGGACAGTTGTAAGGTTAGGTTAGGTTAGGTCTTTTTTTTATAATCTTTTAATTACAATGTCCATGAAGTAAATATATTTATTAATTAAGTACTTGGAATCAACACTAATTGTTTCTCATTTATAACCTTATAGCTGAATCGGTTTAACGGCGACGTTAAAATTTCTTTACTTTTCAGCTACTGTGTTTCTCTTTTGTCGAGTGCACAGTCTCTGATATAAATTTGTACATTATTACTCGTGAGGTTGTAAGGGGGTTCATAAAAACGCTGAAAAGTATCCGGAAATATTTTCACATGTCTCCTTTGAAAACATATCGACCTGGTATATAATATAATAATTTTACAGAATAAACGGAGAGAGTCTATTTCACTTAACATGACATTATGGATCCACGGAAGTGAATAAATGATTGCTATAATTTAACGTTATGTTGGACAGTATATGGTATATGTATACTATATCTATCTATAAACTATGATACATTCGTCCTCTCATTATCTCGTTGGTTGATTTTCGTATCCTTTCTGTTGATTATATAAAATCATTGTGGTAGCAACAAAACCGCTTAGAAGTTCAGGACAAAACCAAAGGAAGCACGTCAATGTAATTTCTTAAAAATCTTTACGAGCACGCAATAATCCTACGGGAATATCAGTTTCTACCAGTGAACGGTATAAAAAATTTATACAGATGGTACCGATGGATTCGGTAACGATGATTGCGTATCGATAAGCCTTGAAAACAGAAATTTTTAGTAGCATTGGATTTCTCTCGTTCAAACATCCGGACCAAGAGCCGCCATGATGAATTCACATATCACTTATACAGACACTTATTACAAAATATGGCAAATGAAATTATTTTTTTTTAAACTCATTACCTGATTAGGTTATGGCAATGGTATAAGGTCCAAAGGACATTGATTGATTGTGAAAACTATAAGAAAAATTGAGTCAACTTTCGTAGTTATAAATTCCAATATATATTACTTTACATTTACTTACGTATTTTACGAAATTTCAATGCGGGAATATTTATTTGAACAGCACATCAAAGACGGACTATTAAATGCACAAGGTCATCCAGTCAATATAACCAGACTCCACCACTCTTATTTTCGTTGGAACGATCGTCTGCTTGATAATTGCATTTTTTTAAAGAGGATGTGTTCTTTATTATGTATAAGGTGGGATGGAACTAGTGGAGAGAGTCACTAGGTCTTGATGTGTTGACCTCGATCCTCGATCCCCGATAGACGCGCCTCCTTTCACTTTACGAACTTCGGCCAGACTTCTTTCTGCACGAGCAGCCACGACACTTGCATACGGCTCAGTCAATAGACTATCGGCCACCGGTACGCTGTCACTGCCAAAGAGAACGTCCTCAGTATGTTTACAGTTATCTGAATTTATTAAGAGAAATATCCAAGGGGATATTTAAGTTTGAGTTTTTCAAATTTCTAGTGCTGCTTTGACAGCAGAAGTGATAGTGAAAAGGACTAAATGTAACTGATGCGTCTACTAGTCATACGAGAGATTTATTATCGTTGGTACTCCCTGTAATCGTAGGTAAGCATTTTCGTTGTTCAGTGTTACAATTTTGACTTGTATTTTGCTTCGATAATATTTATGCCAGAGTGTCTGGCAGAGTAAATGTGTATTACGAGGATATTTTGTTAAATTATGTTTTTGGACGCTACGGTACTCCAGTCGTAAACTAGATTTGTGATTACGATAAACACATTCAACGGCAACGTTCGTAAAGTTCACTTTGAGTTTACAGAAATTACTTTTTTATTCTATTCGTAAAAGAACTGATATTCTAGATAATCCCGGTCGCTACGAGGTGCTTCATAAGCTCGAAATGATGCCTTACTGGGAAACATAAGGAAAAATATTCTATACTCCAGTTTCTTTACACGATGTCTACAAGCGTGAAGGTTACCGTAATACGACTGGTTGTATTGCTGTCTCTCTATACCCGTAAGTGAATATTAATCAATGATTTCCATCGTCTTTGAAAATAATATTCCACCATCTGATTAAAAAACCATGATCCCATATAAAAAAAAGGAACGTTCCAAAAGTTGCGTTTATTATCGCGAGAGAACGTGTTCCGGCATCGCGTGCCAAATTGATCGAAAAGTTCGACTTTCCATTTGACATCATCGGCGATTTTCAATAGGCGTCGAAGCTCAATAAAATACATATACGTTCTAATATATAAGATTCTATCTATGTAAAAGCATTATGCAGTATTTAATGTTTAAAAAAAATAACGTCCGTTACAGGTGCAGCTGGTTTTATCGTACCAGAAGAAGTGCCTACTGTGTTATCAGTAATATATTCAAATATACCACCGATCAAGAAAGGTAATAACAAGCAAAGTACCACCTTCTATGAAAATTACATATATCATTGCATGCATGGAACTTTTTATTTTTTAAGTGACTGAAGGAATCGTAATAGATACTGTAATTTCAAAAATATGTTAAACAACTTTCACCTTATGCATCCAGACAATATTTAACCGCACGCGTTATGTCATGTAATTTTTATATTGTATCCTGTAATTCATTCCACACTTAAATGTACCATAACCAGGAACCGATTCGAGACTCGGCGTTGGATTTCGACTTGGTGAACATGCCGACTTTCAAGTACTGGTCGAGCTGGGTCCACAAACCGAAACCGATCCCATTGGGAATGTAGATGCTAAGAAGAGAAGACAGGTATAGAGCGATGCTTGGTCACAATCATAAAATATTTAATTTATTATGTAAATTGTGTAACAAGTGCATTGACTTGTGTAATATTACAAGGCGACTCTCAATGCCGCGATGAGAGGAGAGCTTGGTCCTTGGGCTCAGACAGTTGCGCAATATCAGACTCAACGTAGAATACAGAAGGAGCTGGAGGAGATGCTGAGACTTCGAGAGAAATTGATGAAGTTACGTAACGAAGAGGCCAACCGGAAGGACGAGAAAAATAATGAAAGCGACGTGAAGGTAATTTAGAAATTTATAATCGAGATAATGTATTCGGATGATTTAATTTTTTAAAAATTTGTATATATTTAGACCGTGAGTAGCGATTGGCTAGGGAAATGGAGTGAAGAAATGGTTCAGTCACCGGAAGTACAAGTACCATCGGAAAGCCTACCGATTCAAAGAATTCTTCCACGCATTGCTCAGAACAGAAACGCGGTGCAGAGAGTCAACGAGACTCCAAAAGATGTCAGCAGTTTCGGCAACAAAATGAAACAGTTGGCGACACTCTACAATCCTCAACCCAGTGTTCAAAGTGTTTAATGTAAATCGCTCGTAATGAGATTTGGAGACATTTAGGTATCGAGTTAGAAATTATTATTTAAAATGAAGGTTGAAACAAGTCTGTGCCAATGATCGGTGGGTTCTTTTGTTACCGAATAGGGAACACCAAAAATAATACCGGCTTTCATTTCGAATTACCGGTTTTTAATTTTGACTCGGTGAACAAGTATGTTTATATATTCTTTTTTATTTATGCAAGTAATCTATGTTACCTTAAATACGATACTTGTAACGGTTTTAAAGCTTTTTTTTTTATTTTGAGTTTATTACAATATTTATTGGTTAATAGTCATATCGTTTAGTATCGAGGGACGACTGTTGTACAAATAAAACCTAACGAGTTATTAAACTATAACTTTGATATTTGATAGTTATGTGTGTATTCAAATTTATCCATAACGTTGACTGAAGATATACATATAACAACTGACAACATTTAAGATCACTTTGGCAAAACTATTGTCCTACATTGAGACAATCATGCAATTTATCAAATTTTACTTTACGAGCTTGTTTGAAATCGTCGATAACCTTAAGAAGCATACGCAATTCTGATGGTTCTTGAAAAATTGGTATATGATTTGTTCGCACTAATGCTCTGCGAAAAGGACGCAACGAGCGACGCTTTGGCGTTTCGCTCACACGATAGTATCCCCCTCTTTATTGTTCGCACGGCTTGAGGTACGTAAACTTTCCTGCACACTATCCTCTCTTACCTTTAATCAAAAAGGTGTTTAAAAAACCGATACTACTAGTGAAGCTAACCCAGGAACACGAGCAAAGACAGCGACTTTGCCCAAAGCCAACGGACTTCTCCTCCGACCTCCTCACCGACAAATACGATCGTTCCCACCCTCACAAGTGTTCAAGGGTCAGCGACTTCTTGCAGCGTTTTCAGGAAAGCGAAAAAATAAACCACAATCGCGAAAGATAGGTACCTACATAGTTAGATTGACTGCACGCAAGACTATGGTCGTAGCGTACTCTAAAGATGCTCAAGGCCCCCGTCGGGAGGTCCGAAGGGACCATATTGCGACCACAACTTGGGCCCGACCTACTGAGCAAGCTCAGCAAATGAGGCGGAAGGACAACCCCCGTCACCATAATCTACGTGTGTTTCTTTAACAGAATAAACTACCCTATTATGATTACTCGAAGAATGTTTAGCCCAACCAAAAAGATAGGAAAATTAAGACAAACACAATGGAAAGTGGACGAGAACAGAAGAGAAAGAAGAAGGCACAAAGAAAGAAATAAGGAAAGTAAAGAATAAGTTAAAAAATAAAAAAAGAAAATGAAAGTAGCAAAGTAAGAACTATGAGTATAGGACTTTAGAAAAAAATAAATATAGAAAACAAGGATAGAAATGGGTAAGATGAGACTGTCACCGAGACCGGTATGGGCGACCGACTCGTGGAAGAATGAGCACTGTAAGCTTAAGCATTCCCGTAAGGGTTCCTCCCCTCCCGCTCCACGTCTTCTGCGCAACAATTCTGGGCTCCGACAAATTTTACAATTTGCAGCATTTCTAATTGTTACCCACCGTATTTCCTATTTTCTAAGTGTTAATAAATATATACACTTATTAATATAATTCATCAATCGGGCCACTACCATGATATGAACTTTTATCTTCTCTCTAATATAGCTACCAGTGATATCACGTAATGGTCAGAAACTCGAAAGTACTACACAACTAAAATAAAACCCTACAAAAAATACTTAGGTGATTCCTTATTGAGTACTACTTGGCGGATCCGTGCATTACTTGATATAAATTTGCGATTATTATGCCAATTTTCAAATTCAAAACCAACGTCAACTTTCTATACAGGGTAAGTCGTTTAATTTGGCACAAACGAATATCTTGGAAAGAAAGCATTTTACGAAAAAAATATACGAACAAATTTCGTTTTGTTTCGAGGGGGAAAGAAAGTGCTGTGCCGTTATTTCTTAATCGCGGCGATTTTCAAGGTCTTTCGAAGGTCTATTTGGCTTTTTTAAATTGGAACCTATATTTTTTATTGCAGATTGTTATGATGTACAAATAACCAATTAACTTTTTTTCTGAAACATTTATTAATAGGACCTGTATTTTCAACAAGAGAAGACAAAAATTAACTAAGGCTCTTTTCTAGCTTAATAGAGTTCGAAAATGCATTGATGTTGAAGGACACCATTTTGAACACTTATTATAATATTATTTGGCAATATTAACAATAAATACGTTATTTACGCAAGAGAAAACATTAATTAACTTTTTTTTCTCTTCCGATTTTCGTATCTACAAAATCGCTTTCCTTATTAATAATCCCGGGGTCTACGTTTGATGTTGAAATAACATTGAAAATACTGGTCCTAATAAAAAATGTTTCAGAAAAAAGTTGATTGGTTATTTGTACAGCATAACAATCTGCAATAAAAAATATAGGTTCCCATTTAAAAAAACAAAGTTGACCTTGGAAAAACCTTGAGAACTGCCGCGATTAAGAAATAACGGTACAGCATATTTTTTTTCCGTCTCGAAACCAAACGAAATTTGTTCGAACAATTTTTTCGTAAAATGCTTCCTTTCCAAGTTAAACGACTCACCCTGTATAAAGCATATCAGTAATAATTCGTCATAAACATAGAATAGAATATATGATAGAATATATGACTATGAATATATATATATATATATATATATATATATATATATATATATCATAGCTTAGAATACTATTAGTACGTCCAAAGTAAATACTTTGGAATACCTGGCATGGACCCACCAAGTACTACTCGATAAGGAATCATCTAAAGTTTAATTAATTATTAAAGGACCATTAAATCATAATTAAATACGAGAAACAATAGTAATATAAAAGAGTACCGAAGACGTTATAGGAAATTTTGAAATCACTATTAAAGTGATGGGCTAGTGCTAGATCATATAATAAACAAATATGTAGTGATTGACGTATTTGTCATTAATAATATGATTTCAATACTTTTCGTTGGAGGAATTCGCAGCATTTCTGTACCTTGGCATAGTTTTTTACACGTAAGTGTTTTTTGGAGGGTTATATGTATGTATATGTACATACTGGGACACGAACCACGCGGGCCGAGAGAGAGAGAGAACGTTGGGGATCGTCCCTCTCTCTCTTTTATAGTCTCTGTCAAAAGTTATTATCGAGAGTCATTTTTGCTTATGGCGGTACGCCTTCTAGTATACATATATTTCAGTGGTTTCTTCAGATCTGCGACATTGTCCATTGGAATAAAGCCATAAGGAAAAGAAAAAGGGTTATCTCAAATTGACATTGTTTGTTGTTTACAATTCATAACATAATATATTCTAGAAAAACATTACAGTTATACTTGCATTTCTTGTAATCACACTATACAGAAAATGCTATAAACAATTATTGTTGTGTGATTTGTCTCATCGTTTATTGTATATTTCTTGCTTCTATTATTACTATAAAGAAGTCACTATTTATCCCTCAATTAACGGAAAATCCTGCAATATGGCTTCGGCATCTAGCACAAGTGCCCGTAGCCTATTTGTTGATTCCAAAATGAGACTGGCAGACAGAGTACAAGTCAATGTTAATAATGTTGCTTCACTAGCAAGACAAATACAGCGGGGTTCTAAAAGCAGTGAAGTAAGAATATGGTATCTTTTAACATGAAATCTCCTGTTACGAAGTTGTTTCAGATATTAATATTTAACTAATAATTATATAATTAGCTTATTCTTAATATTTGCAGATTTTAATGCATGCAGCTAGAAATTTCTCACTGCAGGAGCATGGGCTGGAGAATGCAGAAACAAATTTAAGGAAGTTGGCTCTTATTACTTCTCATCTGGAATATCAGCTAGACTCTATCGATCGGAGTTCTATTAAGTTGGAAGAAGTTACAGAACAAGTACGTGCCATGCAGCGTTAAGTTAAATAATAAAAAATATGTAATATAGATTTAACAAGTAAACCCTGAATACTTTGTTTATGTATATAATTGTAATGTTACCAAACATATATGTATATCATTTTAAAAGACTAAACTGTGATTTATAAGTATTTTATATTATGTTGTAACTCTTTTTTTATAGACAATTCCTAAGCAATCAAAATATAAATAAACCGTATAAGAAAACGGTTATTTATGGTGATTACTCCTTTTTTTTATACGGTTATTCTAAAAACTTTTACTCTGTCAATTTTATAATACATGTATGAAGTAATGGATGAGAACCGTCGTGTCACGTATCTCCAGAGGCTGTCTAAAGCAGCAGCGCCACCTGGTATCGGTTATTTTTATGTTTACTGTCCTATCTAGAGCATAGCACGTCCTGTATAATCGAAGACTCAAAACTTTTCGGTTTCTGTGCCTTTTCCGGTTGTACTGTAGCGTGTGTCAGGTAACGGATTGTAATGCGATTTCGTATTTATTGCAATCGGCACCTATGAAGAGAAAAACCATTGTTTTCCCAGATTTTATGTTTCTATTATCGCATAATCAACGTTGTGTATATAATATTTTTGGTCAAATTGGTGTTTTCGTGGTGTGAAATTTATAACCTGTCTTTGGCTTTGTTATTTGCAGCTTTCCCTGTTGACAACGTACTATTATCAAAACCTAAAGTATTTCATTAAGTTTGTATCGCCACAATAAATTTATCCGAGTGAGCAGAGTCGTATGTATTTACAAAATATTGTATTTTAATATTACACGTGTGAAATGTCACTCATATTGTGTACTTCTGCTGCAGTACGTCTTAACCTGCACTTGTTTGCGTATCTTCTCTAATATTTCAATTGGATACTAACAGATTAGTAAAATTGTTAATCGTAAGCTAAGGAAATTTTTTGGAATTATTTCCGGGAAAACAATGGTTTAGACGAATTAGAAACATATATAAATGTGCTAACTGTATCAAACAGTGGACTGGTTCTATCAGCTAAACATTTATTATTGACTTATTTTGTATTAGCCAATCGATTTTTTCAATTGAGCAAAGCAGCAACTGTTATGATGTAGTGTTTATTTCAATATAAATGTGATAATCAATTGAATTTTTGTTACTTGTTGGTGGTTTAGTTAAATATATTTCATAGAATGTCAGTTATGCCTTTAATCTACATAATTGCCAAGTACAAAAGCTTTTTACAGAATACGAAACATTAAATTTTTATATTTTTAGCTGCAGGATGAAGCAAATCGTAACCAACCAAACAGTGAAGATTCCAGATGGACTGACTGTATCAGTCAAGTCTCGTTTGGTAACTGTGAAAGGACCAAGGGGAGTGTTGAAACGCTCTTTCAAACATCTTGCTCTTGACATCCGTGTAAGTAGTATTGAAATCCTATCTATTTATATTGTAAAATTAGCTCTTGCTGTTCTCTATTATTTCTTATATTTATTTATGATGACCTGTGGATTCCCCTTCATTTTACTTATAAATGATAAATCCTGTACTGAAAATGTTAAAAATAATTATAATTTTTTGTAGGGTTTGCATGAATTCTACTTTTACTATCTTCTGTTGTTTTAGATGGTGAATCCAAGGGTACTAAAGGTTGAAAAATGGTTTGGTACTAAGAAAGAACTTGCAGCTGTTCGCACGGTCTGCTCCCACATAGAAAATATGTTGAAGGGTGTAACCAAGGGATATCAGTACAAAATGCGTGCTGTATATGCTCACTTCCCTATCAACTGCGTTACCACTGAAAATAACACAGTTATTGAAATCCGTAACTTCTTGGGAGAGAAATATATTCGACGTGTTAAAATGGCACCAGGTGTTACTGTCAGCAATTCAGCTAAACAAAAGGATGAGCTAATTCTGGAAGGAAATTCTTTGGAAGATGTTTCCCGATCCGGTGAGTTTAACATTTGATTACTCTTATTGATTATCCATCAATGTTTCATTGATATTACAATATACTTCATATCTGCTGAACAATATGAAAATATATCGAACTACGTGTATGTATATTGCAGCTGCGTTGATCCAGCAATCCACGACTGTCAAGAACAAGGATATCAGAAAGTTCTTGGATGGCCTTTATGTATCTGAGAAAACCACAGTTGTGCAAGATGATGAATAAACTATTCTGACACTGAATATACTTTGTTGCAAAATTTTCCATTGTCGTACAATTAAATCCTCGTTCAATCAAATGTATGTGTTTTTCAAATAGATTTTATATTTATGATAAGCATGTGACAATTTTGAAAATTATTCCTCACATGAGCAGTGAAAGTTATATTTGGAACCATAAAAATTTGGTACGTGTTAATTTAGTTTAATGAGTGTTCTGCATGGATGCTTTGTTAATCCATAAGTTCATTCGACACAGCTGACCCACGGTAGTAAGCACCTTGAACGGACAGATGAAAATTGTGAGATATCTGTTTACATGCATATTCCTTATACCATACACACATGGCTGTTTAGTCAACGTCAGATCCGTTCATTGACTTCTGACCATTATTAAACACAAACCATGTGTCACTGACAGCTGACTATTATCGTCATATAATGAAATACTAAAATGCAACAATCCATAAACAATATTCTCACAGTTCAATATTGACCAAATATATAACTGCAAAAAATTCTTTGTCATAAAAATTTCCAAATGTGATCCAAAATAAGAAAACAATATTTTTTAATTTCAAGAATTTGATTATAACATTTCAAGATGATGTATCTTTAATTATGCCACGACGCATAAGCTATAACATTTACACTGCTTATCTCCTCAAAATATTCCTACGAACTTTTTCAAATGTATTACAGTTCCGTTTGTAACTTCTTCAGTGATTTTCTCGGATTCTCATCAATTGCGAACAAAGAACGGCATTTAATCTGGTGTGTATATATACAGCCGTGAGCAATGCTCCCATTGGTGATGACAAAAACATTTAAAAGTAACAGTGGCGGAGTACGCGAGAACGATTCTAAAGTCCAAGTGATTCAGTATCGATAAGAGACGAGTGTTACATTAGT
Source organism: Cephus cinctus (assembly GCF_000341935.2). Lineage (NCBI taxonomy): Eukaryota > Metazoa > Arthropoda > Insecta > Hymenoptera > Cephidae > Cephus > Cephus cinctus. The sequence goes on from NW_014332821.1 coordinate 1,069,463, forward strand.
TATTTTTTAAGAAGCGCAAATAACGTGAACTAAGCATGGCCTTTAACCCAGCTATGAAGTAGTGCGCAAGAAAACCTTTCCCGGTTTAAACTTCCAAACGAACGGCTACGTTTTGCTACGTTTTGTGAGTCAAACAGTGTAACGTATAATAAAATTGCGAGTTATTGATCACATTGTTTCAACTATTATCGTCTGCTGGCAGACATGACGAGATGAATATTAAAAAAATAGTGCATTCTTTGTGGAAAGACAATGTTTTAACAACAATAAAGTAGGTGCACAACATATTCTTAACGACACTATGATAGTAATACATAACGACGATTAATTGTCATAATAGAGTATTCTTATGGTGGATGCTACATTGTTAGTGTTGCAGCACATGACTTTCATTGTAACACTGATAATAATATGTCTGGGTTTAAGAATTCTAGAAGCTGTTAACGCGTTACTTCTTATCATTGTCATTAGAATATATGGAATTGATTAAGGTTATGCAATATTAGAAAATATATAAATTGATGTCACTTAAGTTTATGGGTTATTCGAAAGAAAAGAACATGTGCAATCTCGAGTTCTCATTTTAACGTCAATGATAACAAAAAGGGTTCAGTATGCTAGCATAGATTGTCGAAAGGGATAAAAGTAGGATGAGAAACTTTATAAGCAAATTGAGCAAGCAATTGCATTTCTATATTTGTTGGTAATTAATATTGTGCAAGATAATCATCGTCATTGGCGTAATGGATTATTCATATATTCTTGTTTCATGGTTCATCGTCATATTATTCTTTTCACGGGTCATGTCGCTTTTATAATCCAAGAAGTGCACTACCATCCATCTCCAGAGATATTTCATACTGCAAAATCATCTCAAAACCTATCATAGACATAATGTGACGATTGAATAGCGTTTTCTTTTCTTATGCTTCGTCAATAATAGCATCGCAATGATAGCAAAATAAATGCATTCGGAACGTAAAATATTTGTTCATAAATAAAAAACATTTATTCGACGAAAATAATCGAATTTCATCTTGACCTTTCTATTTGCCATTTATTTCTCAGAGATAAACCTGTAATTAATCCAACATAATTATGAAATTCGACGGCTATCATTTTCTATAAAGATAAATATTATGAAAAATAAAACAGCTCTGAAAAAATGATAATACCTTTTTATCAAAAAATTATAATTTGACGTACTTTCGTTAAATTATGATTGCAAAATTTTGCCAAATACATATCGCTAAGTTGTGTATTTACCCATGCTATCACAAATTACATGTTTTACATTGCCGTAATAAAATTGTACCGTTTCAGCTAACACGAAATTACATGTAACGTGCATGTTAGTTGTAATTTCTCGTTTATTTTCATAAGGTCCACGTAACAATGCTGTTATATTAACGTTACGAATTTGAGTGTGAAATTACAACCAATATCCAGTTTACATATAATATTGCGTTTGCTGCGATAGTTTAAACACTGATCTTCGTAGATCGGAGATCTTACTGTGTCAATGGAATTCATGCATTGCTCTCTCTCATCTGACGTATCAAATTAAGAATGGCTATGAGGACGACGAGACTGCGAGAGACAAACGTAGAAACGCACAGAAAGCAAGAGAGAGAAAGAGAGAGAGTTACAGGCTGATCCGTATAAGCATGGCAGAAAGAGGGATCTGGAGATAGCGGGAGGGAGCAAGGGACGTAGAATGTAAAAGTGAGCATGTGTATCGGAATCGGTACCGAGCTCTAAGGAGTCAGTAGACCGCACATGCTACTGCGGTCAACATCATACATCGGTTGACATTTTGACATAGGTCGATAATTTTATTGAAAGAGCATTTTAAAAGCATAAAATTAGCAAGAAACAATTTTTAAGTATAACGGATATTTAATTAGTGATACGCAGTGATTTTTTTTTTAATTCACAACAACTTTCACCTGACACCACCAACTTGTATTTCTCTGGTACGTATTTGCTGTTGATTTTCATTAAATTTTTTTACTCGTTATTACCGATTCTTCCATTAGGAGAGGATCGATTATTTTATTTATACAGACAGCGACAGTAAAATATATCGTTCTTTTTTAAATTTAACTTTAATAACATTATGTACGATATTCTTCTTGAGCATCACGCGATTATCTATTAGTTAATTATAATTGAAAGAAACATTTGTGAAAAATTGTAGAAGACACGTAATGTCATCCACATTTTTATAATTGTTAATCATACATACTCGCACATGCTTATACTCGTATAAAAGTATCTCGACTTTACCGATAATATCATTTTCACACTGACTTTTTGTAATTTTTATTGAACTCTGTGTCAACTCTTTGCTGGTTCAAACTCATCGGAAAGTTGTCCTCTCGCTGATAGTGTATTTCCGCTGATGCGAACTATGTCTGATTACACGCCACTTTTCTTTTTTTCGAATACGTATCTGCAGGACACGGAGAGAGAACCGTGTCTTACTCAGAAAGAGTAAGACAGAGATACGTTGAATCTTTCACGAGAGTTACAGGATAAATTAAGTCACGGTCTCGTGGCCTTGGCTTTTGCAAGAAATTAAGGCGCGTTTTCACAATTATAACCTAGCAACCATTGATATGTATACCGATCAATTTTATAGTGTCCTACCCAGGGATATAACAGTTACTTACATGAAGTGTTTTATAACCATTATATGTTTGAGAAAGATATTTTAATGTTGCTCATATACAGGGTGAGTTGTTCTACACTCCGAATCTGGGAGGAGCCTCCGTATGTATTAGATGCGCTATTCTCCAATCAGTTTGCCCGCACCTACGGGCAAGGTGTCCGCAACTGCCATGCGGATCAGTAGCCTGACATGTTTATAATGCAATATCAAGAATACCATGCCTTGTAGGTGCGGGTAATCTGATTGGAGAATAGTGTACCTTATACATATGGAGGCTCCTCCCAGATTGGGAGTCTAGGATAACTCACCCTGTATAATTGTTATTTTGCGTTTGCTGAAAGGCCTTTAAAAAAAATATTGAATGAAATCACGTATGTCAGAACTTTTACATCAGTATAAGCCACTTTTTATAGTACCTTGTTTCACGTAAAATTAAACACATAAAATTTTGAGTTTACTTTACAGTCTTCTAGCAGTTTGTATTAATTTTTTTTTACGTACAATTTAAACGGACATTAATACTGGAGATATTTTAGAGCATTCAGTCACATTTTTGAAGTAGTCCACGTAAGTAATATGTATGTATGTATATTTTTAAAAAAATATAAAAATGATGAATGAACACTTGTTCAAATAGTATTTCTTTCTCTTTCGTATTATTTGCATATAATTAATCATATGAAAAAATATATATAACTTATTTATAATCTTAAATATAACATATGTACCTTTCGGCATATAGTGTATGTAAATTATATGTAGTATCAAATATACAAAAATGGATAGTGAAAAGAAGTGTTAAACGTATATTGACAAGAGAATAATTGATCACGAATTAGAAATGAATATTTTCATGGAATATCATCATACCTAAGGTACATTTTGATTGTACATACACTTGAAATACTAAATATTGGTGTACTATTGTATTCAATATGTCACAATATGTCCTTCTGTATACAGAATGACCATCTGGCAATGTTACATTCCCACAAATATATACGTAAATCATTAACATTAATTTATTCCATTTTCTTAGAATTTCTTGAATTTCGATGATTAGCAAAATATTATATTGTTTTATATCTTAAAAAACCTTCCTATCTCCTATCCGAAAATATTGAAGTATGGGTCAGAGCCATCGAACTGCTAATTGCTTTTCAATTACAGCGATAAATACGTTAGGTTAGATTAACGACTTAGCATTTGATTACATAAGGTCATTGTCAAAATTAAGTATAACATTTAGTTTTTCAAGAAAAGAATGGTATTATTATTATTTTTTATATTTATCTCAAGTCCAATTGACTTGAAAACGAATCATTTACAAGTATCTATTACACGCACATTCAAGATGTTAATTTACATATCGCTCTGTCATATTCTGCAATAATATTACCTACGCATAAGTGAACATTCGGTATAGATAAACGTAGACACGGCATTGCGTTTATTTTCCCAACAGCACCCATACTTGGGTTACTCATATGGTCTAACCAACGTAAATTTTTTAAGCAATCAGAAACGTAAGACAGACACGAATAGAAATTGCAAAAAATTGCAATGCGCGACAAAGACGCAAGGATACTTTGAGAAAAAAAAATTGAATTTCCGCACTGCCGCTTGTCATTTGCTGTTGATGGATCATCGATTTATACATTTTTTTATTTGCAATATAAATAATTGTTGCTCGACGATCAATGTATGGTATTATTTATAAATAGTTTTTTGTCATTACTCCGTCGATATTAGAGACTCACGCCTTTCTCATGATCGTCATAGAATAATTGCTGAGATCACCGATCATCCATCATTAAATATTTGAATAACGCATAAATTTGCTTTTTATTGTTATAACTTGTCAATTACAAGAGTTTACTTTCCATGTAACGTGTATCAGGCTTTGTATCCTGGTATTATAATCAGCGTATCCTTAAAATTCCATTTCGTTATCATTATAAAATTCCGATTATCATTGCATTTAATATGTATATCATTGAATATGAACTATGCTCTGACCAATGAAAATCAATGGCTTCAAATTGACTCGTCAAAGCGACCTTTCATGCTTTTCATGATTGGAAGAATCGTGAAAATATAATAAAATCGTTCATATTACCTATGTACGACGTATACAATTTTTTTTTTATAATAAAATGACCCGATTGATCATAGTAAAAAAAATAATTATCCATCGTCATACATGAGCGTTGATTATTTATAAGACAAATAATTGTCGGTCTGATATAAAGATGAAAAATTCAATAGTGAATAGTATCTCATTTGTCTGTGACATGTGGCAAGAACATAAAGGCCACTTGGACAGCCGCGAATGTCCGATAGCACAGCGCTTACGCCATGAGTCACAATTTGATGAACTTTGTTCAAGAGTAACACAGTGTCTCTATCATATGCGGTATCTGCTTGCAAGGTCCTTGGTCCTATTGGAATTTTTTTGAATTAATAATCTGTTTTTTTTTGGAATCCGGTATACGAAGTCTCCACAGACGCAAGGTATAGGCGGATTTAACTTGTCAGGCTTTTGCCGTCCAAGTTTGGGATTATAATAGGATTTGCGGTATTGCGTTACGTAGAACCTGTTGCTGGAACTAGAATATAGAAGGAAAAGAGATAAACACGAAAATAATATATTAGGGAACAATGTTATTTGTGCGTCTCTTCGAAAATGAATCGCAAAAACCTTGTATATGTTTCAAAATTGACAACAATTATAACCTCCAACGATTACAATGACGCGCGATTATAATTCTGGTGACGTACAAGTGCGCTAAAAAAACTACTTTATAAATGATCTTGCTCCTGTTATCGCGCATTCGGTATATGTCAATAAGATTCTAGTGTTGTCATCTGAATAAAGCACGCGAAGTTTACGACAATTATTTGAATGATCGATTGAGTCGTATTTTAAATTATTTTCTTTGTTATTTTATCTGAGTGTCTTGTGTGAAGTATTTATTAATGATTGACACGACACATAGGTACGTTCGATAACGAGATGTTTTTACAATATTATTTTTATATTACGGATCGAAGTTATCTTTTGAAAAAATGTATGAAATCGCTTGACAAGTTGTTATGCCTGATTAACTATTTGATAACATAGGTCAGACAAATAAAAATTTAAATGTAGGAAAATACAGTTTTACGTCATTGAGGACCAGGACTAATTAAAATGATAATTAAATTACGAAATAAAATTGAAATTCGAATCTTTCACTTGGCATGCGACTAAAATGTCAACAAAAATGACAGAATTTTGATATATATTTTTTTTCTTAAAATGAAATCAATACTCAAAGAATAATTCGATTTTAAATTTTTCGCATTTTTTAAATTCACATTAAAATATTGTAGTCGGCTCACACATTCAGTTTTAAGCTAATTACTGCGAAAATTGTGTTAAAATTGTTCTCTCAACCTTGTAGAATGTGCGTTGAATTTTGTTTTCTGAAAGAATCTCTGCAAGAAACCTGTGAGTTAAGATTTTCGTTTACATTTTACTCGCACGACTATGAAAGGTCCGAAGTCCCCTTAAGCACTGTTTTCGCATTTAATTATTTCTTCCTCTCGACGTTTCTAAACAAGCTTAAGAACCCACTTCATCGGGTTATTCCATATACACACGTAAAATTTATGAGGTTGCTATACTGACGATTCCGCTGTCCTCGTGGAAGAAACCGGAAATAACGATGTGTATGAATTGTGATATTTAAATTCAGTCACAATTACACAATCACATTTTTTTCGTATAACCTGTTTATTCCTTCCATGAACAAATTTCATCATCTTTAATACTCTTTGATACCAATTCACCTTCAATATTATTCATATTGCCAGTTATTAGTTCATTTCTTTTTTTGGTCTTTTTAATGACAACTTTCACGTAAGTTGTTAAATATTCAGTATAAACTTTGGCGATTGGACGACCAGAAAAATAAAGAAATCAAATGAACTTTGCTTGATGACGCTGTAGAATATTTTCATTGGATCTCTTTGGCGAATTATTGAATACTAAAGTCAGTCGAATGTAACTGTCTGTCTATTTGGGCTTTTGACCTTATGTGGTTGGTGTAATAGTATACAAACTACCGCTTTAATGCACATATTGAATTCGATAATTTTGAAGATGCATTATAATTAATAGGCAGTAGTTTACATGTACTGACACAAACCAATCAGAGATTTACAATAAAACCGAAAATTTTATTATTTGACTAAAGTCCGTGATTACTGATTTCTTCGATAATATCTTGGTAGTTTTTTCAAAGACCTCGAAGAAACCTTGAAATGGATGAGACTAGCACGTGGATACAGTACAATGGGTTCTGGTCTCAAGTCCAGCAACAATCTGATTTGATGATAATTACTAAATCATTATTATCAAGCGATCTGTCATATATATAAGAATTTAATCTAATCAGTGAATCCGTCCAGTTAAGTTTTATGAGTGTGTCATTTCTTACCCGAAGCATGGTCGCTTGTTTCAGATCGTTTTGCAATGGTCGTCTGATCGGTAGTGTGCTGCTCCGTAAAATAAAAAAAAATTGAATAGATCCGACAGAAAAATAAAGTAATTGCAATAGCATTTATCAAGGATGGAAGTGTTGATACACGAGGCGTCCAAAAGTGGACAGGAAGCAGCGAATAAAATAAGCAACGTGCAACAGGTAACCAGAAGTCAGAACTCGGTCGTGCGAACTGAAGACTCCGAACATTTTTCAAGTTTCTGCCAAAAGCAGTCAGTGGACATAACGTTTGAGGATATCCGTTACACAGTATCTCTTGGATTTCGAAAAGGTTAGTCAATTTTATTAATTAATGTGAAAATAAATTTTTGCCCTTTTTCAAAATTTATATGGACAACCCTATCACGTGGTTCATCAAAATTAATTAACGTATAAAAGAAAGTGTAAAGTATAATCTAAAGAAATCCGTGTAACGTTAAACTTTATGCTTGCAAAAATATTTCGCGAAGTGGATTCTCAGTACGTAATGCATTTTGTGCAAGAGAAAGTTGCCGATTGACCCCTAACATTTTATATAGTGTATATAGCAAAGTGCATTACGTGATTGCAGGGAATCCATTCGAACGTGATATAATTTTTTGTTAACGAATCATAATGATTTTTCGTTTGCTCGTTAAGCGTATATCATTACATTCTCTATATTTACAATGTCTGATTACACATCACTTCCTGTTGAATTAGGGACAAAGATTTTCTTTGTCTTTGCGATGACTTTCGTTCTCTTTAAACTGTTTACTGATTACTGTTCATTCATACATTTATGTTCACATATGAGCATTAGATACTGTATAAGACTAATATTCACTTTAAAGTCCTATCAGAGTTATGTTCTCATTATTTTTGGAAATTCTAATAGTCTCTTACCACGGCTGATAATAGGTAATTCAGTAAAGTTTGCACTTAATTTCGGGAGAACAATCAATACCTAAAATGACAGTGACTGAAATTCATTAATATATATCCTAATATTTTATATTTACTTTAAAATGCTGAAATATTCTCGTGATCTACCTTGTAATATTGTTAATCTTGGTGACCTTTAAGTACCTAATATATTTTCTTTACTGAGAGTCTTAATCCACGTATGAATCAACCTTTGTACCGTGTTCAATGTCCATATGGATAACATTTGTAAATCTATCTTATCTCACATATTCAGTTTATCAATGATAACTGCACATACAATGCTGTTCCTTGGTCAAATGACTTTTTCATGCATTGGCATAAAAAACGATGGAAATTATTTAGTATAATTGATACTCATGATCTTTATACCGTATACATATAACCTAGGTCAATATGACACTTTGACATGCCATCGATATAACATCTAATGCAAGGCAATTATTTATCCGGCATTGCTTTGCATACAATTATTTCATGTGAAATTCTCGCTAATGATGATACGTCAAATATTACTTGACAGTAGATCTCTGCCAAGTTACACAACGGCAAATAGCAAATTTCCATTTTAATAGCAAACAATTAATTTTCCTTTTCTATTTCTATTATAGCTCTGCAAAACTTGTATGCCTCTTCGTATTTTATTGTCGCTTAAATGTCAATACTTAACTATATCTCAAATATTGTGTCTGTATGTACCTACTGCGTATACCTGCAAAAATATATTTACACTTTTGTAGTATAGGAATACTTGATCGCTCATAATTGATATCAGAATTTCCATGGTTGATGCTATAAAAAACAAGCCTCATAGCCTCCATGGTCAGGCCCCTTTCGCGCCACGTCTGAGAGTAATAAGTGTAGAGATTGACGAAATAAAGGATGACGTTAACAAAGCTGTCCTCTACAGGGCAAAAAGTACACGACAGTTGAAGGAAAAATTGATCCGCCACGGAAACACGAAAGGGGAAGTTAAGGTTAGAGCAAGGCGCACGTAGGAGCAAAATAAGAATACGTTGGGAGAAGTAATGACAAAGGAAAGAGACGCTTACAGTCGCGGGCGTAGATCGTATACTTTTCTGTTGAAGCTTCATCACCGGACTTATACCCAATGCAGTTATCACTCATCATATAACGTATCATCGAATTCACGTGTGGACTTTGAGCATCCAACGAAACGTGAATCTGTTTCATAAGTGTGTAACGTTATCATTACAGGCAAGAAAGAAATTTTACACGCTATTAATGGACGATTTCCGCCGAAGCAACTCATCGCCATTATGGGTCCATCCGGTGCTGGAAAATCAACTCTTCTTGATATTCTTTCTGGTTACCGAATCACCGGCGTCCAAGGTGACGTTTACGTTAATGGACGAATTCGTGACTTGAACTCATTCCGCAGGTACATATTATTTCCGACAATCTTTACTAACTTGATTAAATTATTTAATAATATTTTTTTCAATCTTGTCTCCTTTGTAAGAGCGATGCTTTGTTATCCATTAAGAGGCTGTTCACATTGATCATTTTTAATCGTCTCTTACAGATCCAGCGCCTACATCACGCAAGATGATCGTTTGCAACCTTTATTAACGGTTCTCGAGAATATGAAAGTGGCGGCAGATTTAAAATTGAAAAGTAGTACTCCCGAACGAGAGAAACGTTACACGGTATGTTATCTATGCAGAAATTATCGTATATATGACATAGCATAGAGATTACCATTATCTTCTGTAATTTTATTCGTATTAGTGTTTTAGCGTAGTGAAATTAAGTTTTATTATTCGACTCCACGTGGAGACGATTTATCAGCTGGGAACTTGATTCTGTTATCAGGTCTATCCCCAATCCATGTGTTTGATTATGGCCGACAATTTCCTCATTTCGTATCAATAATTCGACGTCTCGTGGTCATTGATAATATCGTGCTGCATATCTTGTCGAGCTGATTATTGCAGTTTCAGTACTTAAAGGGCGGGA
>NW_014332821.1:1079640-1178190 GCF_000341935.2 Cephus cinctus
GAATTCATGCATGATTTATCTTCTTATATAACGTGAGGTCTACTTCTTGGACATGCGACGCGTGAAGTAATCTGTATTTTCTCAAATGTTTTTCATCCAGCTTCCCACTTAATCACCTTTTTATTCTTTTTCTCGAATACACAAGGAACTTGTTTTTGTTAAGCACGTGGCGTTTGTGCGTGAGTTCATGTTTTGATCCACCAGATGATTTATCCTTGGATGATCAATAATCATCGTTTATATTCTAGAACGATAATATCCCCGTTTCTTCATTTCGAATTTTTACCAAAGAACTAGTATTTTAATGTGGCTGTCACACGATGACGTAGCGATAAACTTTCCTCCAATTTTCATTATTCTTCCATCGTTCTTGCGCGTTTTATTATCATTTCTGTGCAAAACAGACATCAGCATGAGAAACGATCTCGAAAATAGAGAAAATGATGGACATACATATTTACATCATCTATGTTATTCTCGTTTATTCGTCTCTAATAATTAATGGTTCTCAGTATGAAGTAATCTGTATCATTATTTGTACTTGGTCATTTTGAGTAAATTATTCATTTGCAAGTATCACGTAATCTGAGATAATCACTTTTTTTTTATTGTATTCCTGTGAATTTCAATAATTTTTCTACAATTTTTTACATTGCTTGTTATTTATTCTTCGTATCACAGTAAGGAATCCTCATTGCAGATTGAAAAAATACTCAGCACTTTGAATCTTTACGAGCACATGAAGACTAGAACTGAAAGACTGAGTGGTGGACAAAAGAAAAGACTATCAATTGCCTTGGAATTAGTTAATAATCCGACAGTTATGTTCCTTGACGAGCCCACCACGTAAGTTTTAAATTTATTTATTGATGACATTTGGGCGCAATGTTTCTTCTTGCAATATATTATTGAATTTTTGCTCAAGTTTTTATCGAGCACTTCTTTCTTCTTTAATTGTTAATTGATTATATGATCTTGAATTTGAATACGTCTGATAATTATATCTTTAACATTTTCAGTGGACTTGATAGCTCGTCCTGTACACAGGTTGTGAAATTATTAAGAGTCCTAGCACGACAAGGAAGAACTATTGTTTGTACGATTCATCAACCCAGCGCCTCATTGTTTCAACTATTTGATCAAGTAAGCGTGACGGATAATATAGATTGATTACGTGTAAATGAAATGTGGAATAATTTTTTATATACGTCGTTATACAGGTTTATGTATTATCCAAAGGAGAATGTTTATATCAAGGCGCGACTAAACATTTAATTCCCTATTTGGAAAGTGTTAAGCTGCCTTGTCCAATGTACCACAATCCAGCAGATTACGGTACGTTAGGTATTATTTGAGGAATCAAGCAGTCACTTATTAATCAATGAAGAACAGTTTTAAGACATATTTTTAATCAAGTATGATTTTTCTATTATAAATTTATGGAATTATTTGTAGTTATCGAATTAGCCTGCGGGGAGTATGGTGAAGATAAAATAGGTGTATTGGTTACGGGAACTCAAAATGGAAGAAATTTACAATGGTTCGATAAAGATCATGTATTACTGGATCCAAAAACTGTCAAAGGTACGTAAAAATTCCTTTAAGGGTGGCAATACATTTAGAAGGCCTGAAATTGAGCGATTTACGTGAATTTTTTTGCAAGGAAAGAGTTGCTGTACATTTATGAAGTTTTGACATCACTTTATTATAAGTTTTTACTGCGTTAAAAAATCCAACTGGGCAAAAAATACCATAGAACAGCTTCAAAGTTGAGTCTAAAATTTGTAGATCATATTCGTTGAATATTATGCTAACGTTTTATAAACAGAAATGTTTCGATTTTTTGAAGCTTGTAAATATATTGTCCCCTTTGATTTTGTATAGACGAAGTCTAGGATATTCTTGGGAGGATATCTAGATCAATAAGTATTAGAATAGCAACAAATTAATATAATGTTTTGCTTTAATAATGGTTATCCCTTTTTTTACTGTGATGCAATCCTCTATTTATGCTCTTGAGTTATTTCAGTTAACAACTTTCACGATTTGTTGTTAAACATCAATTTCTATTTATAGCGAAACACCCTTTGAAGGATTCTCCGAAATATGATAAAAATTCAAGTTTACAAGTGACTTCGCAAATGCATCAGATCAAAATCCTGCTTGGGAGAGGTTTTATCAAGACCAAAAGAGATTCGGTAAGCAATATTTTTGTGGATGACCAGCATATAATCTCTCTTATTACTTTATGTAATTATTATGAGATATAGTAATTAGTTTCTGCTATCTGCCGGAATAATTAGTTTTTTGGAACTTTTTACGTTTTATATGAGATAGGTGCGATAACGGCAGTTTAACATTATTATGAAATGAGGAAGGCAGTATGAATTCAACGTATAAAATAAATATCGAATACGTGCTTTCTTTTTCTCATGAAAAATCCACAATCTTCTTCACGTCTTCTCCTCTCACAATAAAATCTGACGTTTCAGACACTCACATACTTGCGCATTATGGCGAATATCTTTACCGGCCTGATGTTGGGATGTGTATTTTTATATGCCGGAGGCGATGGGTCCAGAGTTGTCGCTAATTATAATTTACTATTCGCCATATTGATACACCATATGATGAGTACGATGATGCTGACAATACTCACGTGTAAGTATCCACAAGTGCTTGTACCATCCAGTCATGAAATTTAATGTCTTTTTCTTTTAAACATCTTACTGTATCACGTTTGATCTCATTTCTTGCTATCATACCGTTGAATACTAACAATTTTGAATAGTACCTGTTTACCTTCTTCTATATTGATTATAAATATATGTTTGTCTGTTACAGTTCCCGCCGAAATGAACATCTTACAAAAAGAGCACTTCAATAGATGGTACAGCTTAAAAGCGTATTACGTGTCAATAACAATGATCGACATACCCGTTTGCATATTTTGCTGTTTGTTGTTCTCCGTGATAATATACGTAATGTCAAATCAGCCTCTGGAAATTATAAGATTTTCGATGTTCTTCACTATAAGTCTACTCATCTGTTTCGTAGCTCAGAGTTTCGGCTTGATGATAGGAGCAGTATTCAACGTAGTGGTAAGCCATTAAAATAATGTTATGTCGATGAATCTCTCAAATATGTTTATGAAATATTTAAAATATCTGCGCGTTATTAATTCAGTTAATTAGTACATCATTATTTTATAACATCTGGGTATGATATATCATTCACTGATATTTCTGACGTAACTTTTCTTTTTTTGGTTTTCTAGAATGGTACGTTCTTGGGCCCAACAATTTCTGTACCCATAATGATGTTTGCTGGATTCGGAGTAACGTTAAAGGATCTACCAAGTTACCTTAAGTGGGGTACTTATATAAGTTATCTACGGTATGGACTAGAGGGGTAAGTATCTTGGTACTTTTGCACTTTATTAAAAACTAATTAGTATATAGTTGTATGTGTCATTCATTTTATATTTTTTATTATGAGATTTCTATATTTTTGTCCTTAGTTACGTTGGAGCCATTTATGGGTACAACCGAACGACTTTGCCGTGTAATCAAATTTATTGCCACTACAAGGTTCCTTCAATGTTATTACGCGAGATTGCTATGAGTGGTGATCAGTTTTGGAATGATGTCATTGCTCTGTCTGTGATTCTATTAATTACCCGTTGCTGCGCCTATCTTCTTCTTCGATGGAAACTCATGGCTACAAGATAAATTTGTATCTATTCATGTGAGAGAGAAGTTCATTCATTAGTTAATATCCTTATTACAAATTTTGCTTTTTTAAAATCATTTTTTCATCTATTGGGCCTGATGCAATTCTCACATATTCACTATTGCATTTAACAATTATGACTATCGTATAACGATTATGAATCGGAATATTTCTCTATTAACTCATTCGTGTTTTGTACAAAAGATCAAATTTGGGCTTCATATATGATTTAGAGGAATAGCTCTCGACTGTAGCCAAGAATGCACACAAAAATTAACTAGCAGTCCTGAGTCTCGATTCGATGAATTAAAGTAAGGGAGTCACAATGTGCCTTCGATACTGGTAGATCACTTTGGGATATAGCCATATAGCCTAAACGGAAGTGTACTTTTATTGGTTGCGCTGTTATCCTGTATACATCACACTGACGCGTACCTGTTACATCAGGTTCGGGATTTATTTATTACTCACGCTTGTCTATAGCCTTGTGAATAATACATATCTTTTATGTGTTTTCTGGAAAATGATTGTATGTTTATCGATTTTTTTTTTGAATTCTTTAATGGAGTTTTGTGACGGCAAACGACAGTCATACCGTGTAAGCTCGTTAAACGCTTACCTTCTTGCACGTATTTATTTACGTACATTTAAACTTAGCATTCGTATGTTATAAAAAATATTTACAAACCATTTAAGACTAAAGGACCATTTTAAATTTGTTTTACTATAAAAGTCAAATGAACTTTGTACACAATAACTTCGATTGATACGTTGGACCTGAATCTAATATATATACACACACACACACATATATCGCATGCGTTACTATTTATTCAAGAACAGTTAATTCATTGCAACATTCCAATATTAAACTATGAATTCAATTTTTGGATAGTCATCAGAACTACGATTACATATAAAATGCGAGTCTGAGATGTACATATAATTTACTTCTATTGGTATTGACACTTTAGGCGGGAATTTTGGCTGATTAACAATTAATATTAACTAATAAGTTATATAATAAGGGTATCGAGCATGTGACTATAACAACGCCAGGAGCACGCGTTTACATTTAAAATGTGTTATGAGATAAAACATGTGTTTGATCAATGCAATATTTTTGTGATATTTACACTCGACCATGAGATTAGAGTTATGTATTTTACTATAAATGGCAGTGTAATTATCCAAACCTATTTAATATCGTTAGGAAGAATAATAAACTTAAATTATACGTGTTATATGAAGACTATTTTGTATAAACTATTGTATATGTATTTTCCATAAATAAATTGTAATAAAAATAGAGGTACAATACGTAATCTAACGAAGAGCACAATGAATATGTTTTTAAAAGAAGTATCCATTTTTTGAAAATCTCATGGAATTTAACAAATACGAATTGAGGAATTTTACTATCAAACAACATATATTCGCCCGTCTATCTATTGAATCCATTTGATCGAAACACCACTTTGCACCAATTGCACCAAACGCATCAATAATGCTACACAGGATTTATAATGGAAAGGACGAACAGTCTTATAATACGTTTTTCATCTAGAATATACAGCGTGTCCTATGACTTATTCCCCAACGGGCACTGGCATATTCTCCGTTGAAAATAGAACAAAATGCAATTTGTCCGAATGAAATCGGTTGCAGCGTTCTCGAGAAAAAAAATATTAAAAATTTAAAAATATCATCATTTTAAATAAGTTCCAATCATCACCAAAAGAAAATAATAGCAGTAGAAAAGCAAAGTGGCGGGTGTTTGCGTCTGTGAACACATTCACTCGAGTAGAAACTGTAATATTGTCATTAGACTATGAGTTATCGAACATAAAACATGATATTTCTAAATTTTTAATATTTATTTTCTCGAGAACGCTGCAACCGATTTCATTCGGACAAATTGCATTTTGTTCTATTTTCAACGGAGAATATGCCAGTGCCCGTTGGGGAATAAGTCATAGGACACGCTGTATATTCTAGATGAAAAACGTATTATAAGACTGTTCGTCCTTTCCATTATAAATCCTGTGTAGCATTATTGATGCGTTTGGTGCAATTGGTGCAAAGTGGTGTTTCGATCAAATGGATTCAATAGATAGACGGGCGAATATATGTTGTTTGATAGTAAAATTCCTCAATTCGTATTTGTTAAATTCCATGAGATTTTCAAAAAATGGATACTTCATGCCAGTGCCCGTTGGGGAATAAGTCGTGGAACACCCTGTATACTATGTATGTCATAATAGTAAAATACAGATTCCTAGATAGTTTACAATTAAAATTTATAATATTCTGCTCAGTGACTTTTGGTTTATTTTCAAAATCTACCATGATTAAATTTAGATCGTAACTTAGATATTTTGTTCAATACTAATATACAATAAAATCATGCATCAACATAGTAATAAACTGCAGATTTAAATTTTTGCACTTATATTTATTAATGTTACAAACAGCTTAATATTAACTTATCTTGTAGATACATGAAAAGTAAGAGTCTAGGTGCAGAAATAATTATTCGCTGTGACCAGCAGCTCGACGTAGCAAGTCATATATCTTTTCCTTAATCCAGTCCTTATTGTATGGTGCATAAGTATTTGTTGACTTTTGATAAACAAGACAGGATAAGTCCGTTAATTGATCAACGAAATCAAACAGTTGACTAATGTCATATGTGATTGTTGGTGTATTAGGGTTTCTTCTTTTTAAATGCTCTTCATAAATTTTACATACACCTGTAAAAGTAATACGAATTAATATTACAAGTAACATTGTACAATTTTACATATGTATGCTTAATTGCATATATAGTAATTTAATATTTGTAATAAATGAAACTACATTACCTTCCATACATTCATTGACACTTTCATAATCTGAATAGGTTCGGGTCTCTGGTCGATTCCCAGGTTGTACAAGTAGTATTGTATGCGACTATAACCAAAAAAGCATTTTACATTACTTCACTAAATTATAATAGTTACTATATTAAATATTTTAACATTATTATAACATTAAGGTTTAAAGTATTCTTTAATTGTAATATATAACAACCTTAATATTAACATCCAATGTAGAAACAAGGTTTTTAACTTAGGAACAATTAATGGAACGTAAATTTCTTGAGAAAAATTTATTACAACTATTCAATGATATTTTCATAGTAAATGATCATTAAATTTATTAAAAAATGTATGACCACCCCAGCACGATGTAAACAAACACCGACAATTTACTCTGGCTCAAAAATTATACCTTCAGTTCTTACCATTTTGCACTATGAACAGTTTAGTATATCTTATAATTCAATGATATTTCTATCCTAAACAATTGTGATATTATGTATAACTTTTTATTAACTACAACTTAAACATGAAGAAACAATCTCGCAAATGTTAACCACAATGCGAACGTCCAGGACAATCCAGGCCACGGTCTTACATACAAGTCTTGCAACTCGCCCAATTTTCAGCAGTGGGGGTAGACGTGGTTTTGAAGCACGGCACATTTTAAATTTTAGTCACAAGCGTCGCTATAATCGAGCGACCCCTTATCTATCTCACTTTACAATCGGCTGTGGGAGAGAGAAATAGGAACGGATCGGTTGATCGCAACGCCTCTTGTGGTAATGAAGCGAAATGAAAAATGCTTCTAAAAGAAGACTACCCCCTCCAAGGGAGTTGCAAGACCTGTGTGTACGACCGTGGTCCAGGGTTTTTGACGAAGTTGAAAACGGAACGCCTGTCCACATTCCTCTGATTCATTCGCGATGGACAAGCCTATCAAAATTTCGTATGCCTAAGATCAGGCCCACATGGCCCTAAGGGCTCATTCAGACCGAAAGCAGCAGGAAGCGGGAAGCGAGCACCGGAATCTTGGCCGCGAAACTACATTTTCTGCCTTTTTATATTAGGTAACCGTATGAAAGCATTAAGAAATAAGTTATTTGCCTTAATTACGTATACAGGGTGTTCGTTATGAAACGCACTGTAGTAACATCGTTGCATTCGTTGTCAAATTCTAATGAATACTTATATTTTCATTTTTTATTTCATATATCAAAATTTCGAGATAATCAAGGTTGAAGTTGCAGTAATGCGACCAATCAGAACGCGTTTAAATGGAGCGTAGATGACGTCGCGAGCCAGCCCGCAAGGCCTGCTTACACTAGACCAATAACACTAAGAGTATTGTCTCTTGTATCTTACTCAATTACATGCAGATAAACAGAGACACAACAACGATACTCTTAGTGTTATTGGCCTAGTGTAAGCAGGCCTTGCGGGCTGGCTCGCGACGTCATCTACGCTCCGTTTAAACGCGTTCTGATTGGTCGCATTACTGCAACTTCAACCTTGATTATCTCGAAATTTTGATATATGAAATAAAAAATGAAAATATAAGTATTCATTAGAATTTGACAACGAATGCAACGATGTTACTACAGTGCGTTTCATAACGAACACCCTGTATACAGTCAAGTATACTACATTGAAAATAATAATACATAATTTTTCTTAAAACATGACTTTATTACTAAGCAGATTCCAATGCTTGGACTGCGATTTGGGAAAGTTGATTAACGTTCAACTTTCCGTAGCAGCGACATAGCAAAAAGATGATGGCAACCCTACTTCACGTCATAGTTCATGTTTGAAATAAATTATCAATTCGGCATCAGACGAAATGTGTATAGCCCGTGGTATAGCCTCGTTGTATGTTACATGCATGTAGTCTCCTTTGTTACCATTTAACATCACGACCAATCACAATATGCCTATGCGAATGAGCCCTAAGGACACATTCAGACCGAAAGCAGCGGGAAGCGAGAAGCGAGCAGCAAGCAGCTTGAAACTTTAGAATAGAGTGGTACCTCTTTACAACGTACATACGCACAGGCATATTGTGATTGGTCGTGATGTTAAATTGTAACAAAGGAGACTACATGCATGCAGAGATGAGTAGGGAGATTGCTAATGAGCCTGTTTTTGGTAGTTCCGCAAAGTTAGCCTCCCCACTTTGACTTTCGACATTTTTCTTTTTACCAATCGATTGATGGTCGTTTGGTGGTATTTGGTAGCCCATTCAAAACGTTTGGTGGTTTTCGGTTTACTTTCAAAATCCATAACAAATTGTTAGCATTAACATAGCCCCCCTCCCACTTTCACTTTTACATTTTTCTTTTTATTAATCGATGGTGGTCGTTTGGTGAGTATTAACTAATCGGTTTAAGACCGTCGTCTAAACATAGCGTTAGTTTCCACCGTGCTGAGTTTAAACAGAGTTAACCAATCATTATAGGGGTTGAATGGAATTGACCAATAGGGCTGCTTGACTCTGTTTAAACTCTGCACGGTGGAAACTAAGCCAATAACTCTGATTGGCTTCTAGTACAGAGACGTACGACAAACGTCTACAAACCATAGATGAGTAATCTAACCTACTCATCTCTGGTCATATAACCTACCCATCAGATGGCGTTGTTGCTCGTGCTAACAATCTATAGCAGAGATGAGCACCTACGTGAAGTTAGTATTGTAACATTTACTTTTAGAACTTTTTTTGTTGTCAAATAATTGTTGGTTTTATGGTCGTTTTTGGTGGACCAGTTAAAAAATTTGGTTGTTGCCCATTTTTCTGGAAAATGGAAAATAAAATTTGTATTGTGAAATTAGCCCCAAAAGTCTTATTTTCTATAAAAAATTTTGTTTTTGTATGGAATCGATGCCAAATTTTTTGGCGGTCACGAATTACCTAATTATAAAATTTTGTGGTAAGCGGTTTCGTTGAAAATAAAAAAAAACGGTACGCGCACCTGTGAAATGTGAATTTAGCCCCAATTACATCCTCGATATCTCAAGAAAGCCGCACGATTGGTTAAAGCCTTTTGTATATATGGAATGTATTAAAAAATATTCAGCTTCTTACAATTTCACGAAAAATGGAGAACGGGAACTCGGTTTACTAGTTCTTATTTATATTCTCACTACATTATCTTGGAATATTACGATATTAATGCAAATTTTTCTGCCACAGTTGATTACTCGGATAATCAAGTGCTTCTTACAATGCTGCAATTCATCATTCTCGTATTGTGTCCGAGGGATGAACCAAGTGACTACGTTTTCAGTTTAATCAGTGGTTCCAGTTGCGGCCTATCTAAATTTCTTATTTTCTAGTAAAGGATTGTGATTTAGTAGCTTTAGTAGTTTTTGTAACTTGAATATTGTGGTACCTCATTGGTTTTATTGTGCCACGTTTATAACATAGGTTGGAGCAATGCCATGTGCTCCATTTCAAGTGAATTCCTCATTTCGGAAAATAAGCTCCACGTCTGTTAGTTTTCAGTATACATTACAGATTTTATATGTAGTAAGTTATCAATGTCAGTGCTCCAGTTTGCCATATCGGTGCGTCACTTTATGCTAATGCAAATCTTTTCCTTAACCTCATTCTGATCATTATAAACTCAAAAAGTAAAAAGTGACCTTATTTCTTTGTATGCCTTTTTAAAGATTTTACATCCCTCTTTCGATTTTATTTCATAGAGACTAGAGTGTTCATATTTGCTGCACTATTTCTAATGCACTATTTGCAGACAAACACAGCGAAACTGCAGGAAACTTGGCCGGTACAGGCATCGAATGCACCCAAACCCGTTTTTGTCTTTTAAATAAATTTCTTGGGGCTAATTTCACACTCCACAGATGTACGTACGGCTTTTATTCCAACGAAACCGCGTACCATAAAATTGGGTAATTAGGTAATCCGTTACTGCCAAAAAATTTGGCATCGTTTAAACTCAAAAAAATTATTTTTTTGATAAATAAAACTTTTGGGGCTAACTTCATATTTCACAGACGGTTTTGTTTTTTTAATTTCAACGAAATCGGTTACCACCAAATTTTGTAATTAGGTAATCCGTGACCACCAAAAAATTTGGCATCGAATTATACTCAAAATAAAAATTTTTTTGAAAAATAAGACTTTTGGGGCTAACTTCACAATCTAAATTTTATTTTCTATTTTCGAAAACAATGGGCAACAACCAAATTTTTTAATTAGTCTACCAAAAACCACCATAAAACCAACAATAATTTGACAACAAAAAAAGTTCAAAAAGTAAATGTTACAATGCTAACTTCACGTAGGTGAGATGAGCAGGGAGACGCACAACGCTACGGTTTTAGGCGATACCAACAACATGGCGCTAAACAGGAGCGGCGAAACCGGGAGTAGGATTTTGTGATCATCGCCTCTGTCGATAATCCATATCCCGTCGTAGCCGAGCTGAACGTGATGACGAACGTGTAACCTAGCCGGCAGAGGTTCTTCACAACTTACCGCTGGCTCCCAGAGCAACCCTTAAAACGAGACCGTTTATCAGATATTGCTAAATATTTTTTTTTGTAATCTCACATTCGAGTGCACAGTATAAGCTCGATAAGATTTACTAAGACAAAAGCCAGCACCTCATTACTGCATGCGTTAAGGAGTGCAGCGATGTGGTACTAGTTTCCAGCATTATTTAACAATAGTTCCAAGCGGAACTATGGTCCTAACATTGAGCACTAGAGAGAACTATCCCGGAACTGTTTGAAACAATCTGAAAACAACACTGAAAGCCAGCTCTTTATGCATACCTGTACTGAAGCGTATGGTGCGACTAGTATCCTTAATAGGTATTTTACCGATGTTACGTAGCAGAACTATTGTTAAAACCTATCAGGAAATAGACAACTCCTCGAGAACTATTGAAAAAGCCTATTGTTGAATCATTTTTAAGAGATTTAAAAAAAATGCGTTGCTGAAGCTGACACCCGTGTCCCACCTCAATCTTTTTAATGTTAAGTAGAACTATTGCTCAAACCTATCAGGAACTATAGAAATCCTCACGAACTATTCAAAAAGCCTATTGTTGAATCACTTTTGAGAGATTTTAAAAAAGTGCGGTGCTGGAGCTGACATCCGTGAATCAACTCAATCTTTGTAATGTTAAGTAGAACTATTGCTAAAACCTATCAGGAACTATAGAGCTCCTCGACAACTATTGAAAATACCTTATGATGAAACATTTTCCAAAAATTGAGGTGCTACACGGTTATGAAGTTTTCACCGCAGTTTCTTAAATACGTTTTAATAATAGGCTTTGTCAATAGATCTCGAGGAGTTTTATAATTTCTCATAGGTTTCAACAATAGTTCTGTTGCGCAACATCGGTAAAATATCTATTAAATATGCTGGTTGCATCATACGCTTCAGTGTAGGCAGGCATTAGTTGCTAGCTTTTGTCGTATTAAACTTACGGAGCTTACACTGTGCGCTCGAACTTAGGATTGCAAGGGAAAAAAATATTTAAGCTATATTCAATGAACTGCCTCGTTGTATGTGTTGCTTTGGAAATCAGCGGTAAGTAGCGGAAATCCTCTGCTCGTCAAGCTACACGCTCGTGGTTGCGGTCAGCTGGGCTACAACGGGATCTGCATTATCGACGGAGGCGATGATCACATAATTTCTATTTCCGGATTTGCCGCTGAGATTCAGCGCCATGTTTTTGGTATCGCTCAAAACCGTAGTGTTGTGCATCTCCCTATTCATCTCTGTCTATATCACGGTAGTGCCGTGTCTCTAATAAGTGGTCTGTGTTCGGAGGGGTCGTAGGTTCCTTATGGAGAGGGTATATCTCACGGAAATAGACGCATAGGGGCCTATTTTGCTCTCCTTTTCTTTATTATTAGTCCTGCTTTGTTGTAAAACTATATTTACATTCTTCATCCTTTCTCCTCCACATCCAAATTCGTAATTTTTTTCTTTCGTACCATCTCTTCCAACTCTTCGCCTTTTCTGTACGTATTATTTTTCTCATCCATCTCATTTTCTAAATTTTTTCTGATTCTTGTACTCCTTCCTCTATCACTCTCATGTTTATCGATCGTAACCCAATGGTTCGAGTCGTGGATTCGCGATCGAAAAGGTCGGGATTCCCGCCCTGGTTCCAGTAGGATTCGCCAATAGGTTTTCATAAAGAAAATATAAGTGAATACTCTACGGATTTTGTTCAACACTGCATATGTTTCCACCATGCAGGGTTGAAATAGAGTTAACCAATCAAGTTAGCTTATTCCGTGTAAATCTCGTTTTTAATTGGTTAACTCTATTTCAACCCTACACGGTAGAAACATATGCACTATTCAGATTGGATGAATAAACTCTATGGATTCTCAAACTTGTATATGTATATAAGATCTGATTCGCGACCATCTTGTGTGAACTTCGAATTCTGATTATATAGGACCAGTTGCTGGCACCTATCCCATTAAGGACAAGGCCATATGGAAAGAAAAGAAGTCTGGGATTTAGCATCTAGGATGCAGCCTCACGCGATCCTCGTAGCAGCATTTGTAGGCGATAGGAAGCATGAAACATTTGAGCAACACATGAAGCATTCGAGACATTTATTTTCGTGGGAAACATTTTTGTTAGTTTCAGAAAACTTTACCAGATGGCGCTGTTAAGCTCTTACGACAGTTCCGGAAAATTCCGTTAGGAGGCGTGGTACGAGAATTCGGGACACGCATTTTCGTGGGGAGCATTTTTGTTAGTTCCGAAAAACTTCACCAAATGGTGCTGTCAAGCACCTGCGATAGTTTCAGAACATTCCGCTGGGACATGAATTGCATGTTGGCATAAAGCCGCTGCACGAAGGTAAAACCTTTTGCCTGTAACGGAAATCTGTCAAAAAACTACCAAATTTTGAGCGCAAATATATTATATCTCTCTTATTACATATACTATCCGAATGATTTTTTTTCATTTCTATTCTTTTTTTCTTACTCCATTACTTTCGAATTTGGTTTTTACTCATTTAAAATGGCAAAGATAATTTTTTATTTGCCAACGCAAGATAAACGAGCCATAATAATAACCATCGATGCGCAATCAAAAAATTATTAAATGGCTGTCACATCAGATTTTGTAACCGCAAACGTGTATCTGAGCTGATACACTCTATATTCTTTTCTTAATTATAACCTCATTAAATTTAATTAGTAGCCGACCATTACAAATGCAGATAGCATTTTAATCCATTATGGCAAACAAATTTTTTTATTTATGATAAGATTTAAAAAATGAAATAAAATTCAGGTTCCTCTGTCCATTGTTGATTTATGCTCATCATTGACATTTCGGAATTATTTGATGGTATCTCTAGTAGCCTGAATTTCATTATAGAACTAGATCTTGTGAACTTTACGGTCAAATAATTATTCACGATTGTTTATAATATCATGTCTATATAGATATACACATATCCTACTTGTCTGCACGTCTAAAATGCACTTGTTTACACATGTATCGTCTACAATAAATTTATCAGTATGCAATTAGTACTAGAACGTTCCGTTAAATTGTAACACATACAAAAATTCCGCATTTGCAACCAAACACATAGTAATGAATAAATACATATATCCAAGTATACAACTACACATGACCCCATTTTTTACAATCGACAAGGTCTCGCCGGTCAGAATCAAAGACTATATTGATATAATCACACGACATAAAAAGAAATATACAGTGTCTGTTGAAATATATTTGCTTCACTGTTCCTTTTATTTTCACTGTTATTTTCCCCTTCCGATAATGGCATATAAGTTAGTAATCAAATAAAAATAAAAATTCTATCGCTTAGTAATTTTGTGATTTGAATACTTTCCACCCTATGTTAACAGTATCTTACAGTCTATTCCAGAGTGTCCCGAATTTATACTTTGAATTAAGTTACGTTAGATTAATAATATTTCACCGTATCCTTTTTTGACATCCGAACAGGATAGGATTTTATCAGAGGAAGTCAAGCGATCAGAATTCTTGCGTAACGCGATATCATCTCGTCGATAACGAAAAGTTGATATTATATTCACCCGGATGCAAGTAGTGTGTGTAGGAAAATATACGTTAGTCGCATTATCAACTGACAAAACTCATAAGAGTGTATTAAATGGGTGAAAAGGGCATCAGTCAGACATGTAAAATTACTAAGCGATTGAGCCATAGAAAGCCTACAAGATTGCAGGGCTATGATTAGTTATATTTATTGTATATAATTATGTCAAAAAATGTTAAATTGTAAAAAAATTATCTGCACAAATATACAATCCTTATAGCGTGAAAATCGTATAAAAATGAAAATATCATTGACAGAAACAATTAAGTGTAGGTCACTTAGTGAAAATGTATGAATTAACGCATGGAATAATAACATATGAGTTGTAAACACGTCACGATGATATTTGCGTTATTGTGTCTTCGTCGAAATAGTAGAAAGTTATCGTAAGTCATAAGTTTTCTCGTCTGCTCAAGATAATGTATGTCATACGATTTGACTCCCCCATATTTTTCCCCATGACGGCGGCTGGAACATTCAATTCGTATTTGAACAAAAATATGAGTTATCTATGCTGCATTGCAATAAAATAATAATTTCGTACGTACCACGTATTACTATTAAGGAGTAAGAAACAGTGGTATAAACAAGATTTTGAGGTGGATAAACTATTGCGATTATACAAATTTAATTATATATTTACATATAAGGCACTTGCGATTGTCGAATAGTACAGTCATCAATTTTTTTTTTCGTAAAATTGAAAACCGATTACCCATTTATAATATGTATCAATGTTTTCTATACCTTATAGTCTGTCCATGAATTCGAGGTTTTTTTGACAGATTGCAAAACAATAAAGTCTCTAGGAACTCATTTGTGCTGCGGTATAAAATATTAGTCATATGGTATGCATATGCATGGTTTTACACTAAATATTTTTTCTCTATTTTACCATATATTTATATTATTTTATGGAAAACCACGTGTCATTCAGTTAGGATTGCGTTGCTTGTAAATTATCAAAACCGAAAATCGCGGACTGACTCGAGATCTTCCTTGTGTATTTTATAAGGAATTAATATTAATTGAAAATTTCATTATGCGTTCGTTCGCCAATGAATAATTTACCGAATGAATTTACTGCAGTGAATTCTGGAGCAGAGTACAGAGAATTATAGATATTAGAAGAATTTTGAAAGTGCAGAAAAACAACGACCGATTTTTTCTATATCGTCTAGAAAAGTGATTCGCCAGAAAAGAGTCATGTTTCGTCTAGAGCGGCGTCAGTCTATCGTATGTCATAGGAGTGATGTATCAGGAACTAAAAAAAAAAGTAAGACAAATAAGATGTGGAAGCCACATTCAAACGACGTAACGGAGGTGTTAGCCCGAGAGGTCATTCCCGCAAGAGGGTTATCGAAAGATTGGAAAAAAAAGAGGGGAGAATTTTATTGAACGATACATCGGCTAGAAGTAAGTCAGTCGAAAAGCAGACAGGCAGTTGAATTTCTGATCACGGAAACCGAAAGGCGCGCGTCGATCAAGTCGGCAGTAAAGCATTAAGTAAGAGAGTGAATTAGCGCGGGAGCATTATAATCCATAAGTGCAATAAAGTAGC
This sequence comes from Cephus cinctus, assembly GCF_000341935.2. Classification (NCBI taxonomy): domain Eukaryota; kingdom Metazoa; phylum Arthropoda; class Insecta; order Hymenoptera; family Cephidae; genus Cephus; species Cephus cinctus. The sequence goes on from NW_014332821.1 coordinate 1,095,903, forward strand.
ATTAAAAATATTGTTTCGCTCTGTCTGCCGATTCGTAGAAGTATAGACAATAAAGTGTATATATCGTGTAAAATCGAGATGGAGAAACACGTAACCCCAATGAAACGAAAATGCATATTGAAACTTTGGATCATTCACATACTCGCAGGTATAGCTATATCGAGTATGGCTGCATTTGTAATATTTACATTTACGAATACTTTTGACAATGCAATTCTGTCCAGTCTGGAATTGAAAAATGGCACATCCGTTTTCACATGGTGGGAACGGCCACCCGTAAGACCCATTTATAAGATACGAATTTTCAATTATTCGAACGTCGAGGATTTTCAAAGTGGTAAAGACAGCAAGTTGCGAGTCGAGGAGGTTGGGCCTTATGTTTACCGTGAGACCCTATCTAGGGTTAACGTGAAACTCCACGAGAACGGTACAGCGAGTTATCAGGAAAAGAGAAGCTTTCAGTGGGAAGGAGGAAGTTCAGACGATGAAAAAATCGAAATACCAAATATTATGTTACTGACGACACTAGCATTTACACGGGATAAGTCCTACTTGGCTCAACTCTCCGTTACGACCTTATTGAGCAGTTTACGGGTGAAGACATTCAACTCCTTGACAGTTCGAGATTTTTTGTGGGGTTATGACGACGAGATCTATAACATGGTTAAACATATTATAACCTTGCAGTATGGCTCCGCTCTTGAAAAATTTGGATTATTGGCAACGGTAAGAAAAATGTTATAAATAAAGAAAATTACTAAAACACCCAATTCCATAAAGATCATATCGTCCCTTTTATGGTATTTCGAATCGATTCTTGTATAACTATACAAATTCGCAGTCCCGTGTATGGTGTATGTAGCGTAATTTCGCATTCGCACACAGTCGATGAAATCTCTAGGAAAGTCCAAACTCGGTCTACAAGTTTGATGTATTTTTTGACAGACTAAAAATAATGAGGTCTCTAATCAAGATGCACGTGTCACTACATTAAATGTTTGTTACAAAATCCGCATATGCATGGTTTTGCACTAAGCATATATTATTTTTATATTTTAGCACTGTTTACGTTATTTCATCGAAAAGCCACTTGTTATTTGTTAACGAACTGTCAAAAAGAAAACACATGAAACTCATGAACCGACTATACATAACGTCAATGTAACATCACTGTCACATTAATGTTATGAAAATGAATAGGAAATGCAACTTACATGTAATAGAATGCTTACTGAGTTACTCATAAAAATTGTGCCCGAAATAATATAAAAATTTCCGATTGCGTTATCATTAATTTAAATAGTTTTATAATTTATTGATTTTTATCCGTAACAAAAAAAATGTGTCCAAATAAATAGCGTATTTGCAGTGAATATTGTAAAAAATTAATATTACATGAATTTATCTACAAATAGCAAATATTTATTTTCTATTAAAAAACAACTTTTCAAAGTGCAGCATGTAAAAAAAATAAACCAATTAGTTTATTTATTTTACAAATTCTTACAGAAAACTGGAGTTTCCAAAGATCGTATCACTATCGACACGGGATCCAAAGGTGATTTAAGAAATCTCGGAGTGTATCAAAGATTCAACGGGATGAAAAGCCGTCCAATATGGGGTGACGAGAAATGCGACAGAATTGAAGGAACCGATGGCAGTATGTTTCCGCCGCAATTAGTTAAGGACCGTAACGCGACTCTTCAGATTTACGTAAAGGATATGTGCCGAGCGATTCCCTTAAAACTTCACGGTCACGGAAATGCTCTGGGTATACCAACTTTGAGGTATGTTTAAGGTCTAACGTTATCTCCGATAGTTAGGTTAGAGTTAATATGTTTTTGAATGTACATACAAATACTCGTTATCTAGATTCCTATACTCCAAAATAAATATCTAGTCGTATCCGATTTTTCAGGTACAAACTGCCAGCGGATGTGTTTACGTCATCGGACACGAAGGATTCCTGCTTCTGTACAAAAATTTCAAAAGACGAAGAAGCGTCTTCTGCGAAAAAATGCCCACCAGTAGGTATCTTCAACGTATCCTCTTGTAATTTTGGTGCCCCTATGTTGATATCCCTTCCGCACTTTTATCTCGCGGAAAAATCAGTTTCTACAAATATTGATGGATTAAACCCGAGTAAGGAGCTACACGAGACCTACATGGACCTACATCCGGTGAGTCTTTGAAAAAAGTCATATTGTCATTTTCAGAAAAGGATACGTTTTTAATAAATGATAAGTCAGCCAATTGGGTCACGATTATTAGCTACGACAAATAGTTCCCGGACATAGACATCGTGTAAAAAATAAATCCTGGATAAATTTCATAAAAAAAAATTGCACGATATCAATAATAAGTCAATAAAATGGTACAAAAATGTATCGTATATAAGTTTATGAATGGATCGCCTGAACTTAGACCTCCAGTGTCCACGTTTTATTAAAGAAAGAATGATTGGACTTAACTCGAGTTATCGAATAGCATGTAATATCAAATCATATACATACGTTGGTCCTCAAAACAGTCATTATGCTGGAGAATCTTTGAGGACGGTCCCCAAAGCAGCCACTTGTTCTCAATATAGAAACTTCATAAATAAAATCGTCCCTAAAGTATCCCTAGGCAACAAATATCACACACATTATAAAGATTAGAATTTCAATCAGGTTATGTCAGTTTAACGAAAGTGCCCAAAATCGTCTGCTATTAGAACGATCTTTTGCCCGAATTATCGTTCAATTAGTTTCGCCGTTTGGATAAATAGAATCTGTTCCTTAGTAGCTGGGCATTATATGTATATACGCACATATGTAGAAACAACATATATTTCTTAACATTGTTTATTGTACACAGTCGAAGAACTTAAAATTATTCTGTTACAGCGTCTGGGTATACCGATCGGGGGCTGGTCTAGGTTTCAAATAAATATTGAAGTTCGCAAAGCAATAGGTGTACCGTTTATAGGTAAACTGAAAGACGGTACTATCTTACCCCTCATGTGGATGGAAGTGGGAATCGACGAAATGCCAGAACAATTACTCAGCCTCCTTCAACATGCTTATTTCACAGCTCGGGTTGTTGAAGGAATCCTTCAATGGGGTAGTTTGATATGTCTTTTCCTATCCCTAACGACAATTTTAATAATGTTGCAAAAAAAAAAAGCACAGCAGCAACCTCTTCATAGACTCCAAAGAAACGTATCCGGTCAGGATCGTCTTTTGGGATAAAAATAATCTCGCATCATTTGTGCGATAAAGAAACGTCAATGGGCGTTTGACTATGACACCAATAGTCGAATATTGTTCCGCTAACGAATAGGTTCGATCATTATGAAAAATTTTGAAAATTCCTCATAAGAACATTTCCGTTTTCGTTGGCACATTTTACACGCGACGATACAGTACACAGGGACTGTCAATAATTCGATTAAGAATGTCAAGTATTATTATCATCGCCATCGCAATTTTTTTGCAAATTTAGTTTCAATTGATAGTCACGTGATATTGGTATGAATGAAATTCACTATAAATTACTTATACAATGTATGAGACTCAGTGGGGAAAAGAAATGAATTGCATTTTAGAATTATTGACAGTAGACTGAGCTTTGCGATTTCGAAAAAAATTATTATAGTTATTACCACAATTGATAGATACATATGCGACCTAATATCAATGAAAAAAAAATATATTTTTTGCTAGTCAATTTCGTACCGCAAAAATGAGATTACACTTGGCAGTCTATGCTATAGTGAAAATATATTGAAGGAATGTGTAACGAAGCTTTAGTGTATGATTGCATGATATTAATTTAATTGGACTTGCATTGTATTTGGGAAAGTGTTGAAAAACCTGTATCTTATACGATTTATTCCTGTGCGAATGATACGTTATTAGGAATTCATTCGTTACCTATAAGTGGAACTATTTCCAATAAAGATTTGTCATATAGTGTATGGCTATGGTATAAAGATATGACAGCCTTATACATATATATAGACATTATGTTGTCTATAAAAGAGAGATAGAAATAGAGAGAGAGAGAGAGAGAGAGAGAGAGAGAGAGAGAGAGAGAGAGAGAGAGAACTTCAAGTGCCATATTAATTAATACTCGATAATCAAAGAGAACATTTATATGTATAATCTTTGTTAATCAAGGTCACTAAGACTTTTATGTATAATATAGGCTTTATATAAATCACTTTACGCTCGTTTACTGCGTTCAGATATATGCGGAGTGTGTTGTTAGTATCTTATTATTATAGCGGTTATCGCGTTTTGTATTTCATTTAGAAAGCCCTCGAATGGCATGATGTGTGACGTATGGTATGATAATTCGATATGTCTTATATGAAATTTTGTTAAAAATAAATCTAATCTTATATGATTCGTTTTTTTTAAATCTGATATATTGTATTCATTTATCTCTATATTGTCCATCCTTTATTACACGTACAAATACGTACATGCGTATCTATATTGCGAATATATTTGCATATATACTCTCATTCAACTAAATATATATAGCAATGAATTCATATATATTTACTGAATAAAGTGTTATCCTGCATACATACAACTATTTGGCATCTTTTGATTTTTATTGTACAAAAGTAGATTTACCTATGGTTCTAAGTACTCTACCTTTCTAATCTTTATAATAAGACATGTACAAAAGGGTATTTGCAGTTATTTAATATAATTACAATAAATTGAGAATAAATGAAGGTCAAGTCCTAATAACGCGAAATATTCGTTTCTCCTTATTTTTACTCTTTTTTTTCGTGTTACCTAAACAGTTACTTGAGGAAGAAGTATTCGCTCTTTTTTTTTTACTTTGCAGCAGAATTAATATAGATTGAGTACCATTAGAACTTGACCTAAAATATCTCTTGGACGGATTCTGTATAATTATTGCAGATTTTATATCCGTATTCACGTTCAATGATAGTCAAGGAAAAATCCACAAAACAACATGTTATTCGTTAAGTCTGTAAAAGTTAAAGTTTGTCAAGTTTTTTTTACCGTACATTTCGATAATCCGGTATTTCCCAAAATATAATATCCTGATATCAATGCCAGTAGAAAAAAATTATTCAAGTCAAAACCAAGGATTTTCCATTGACATAAACAGATGTCATGTTCAACCTTTCGCGATTGTACCGTTCATTAATAATCGTTTAGAATTTTGAAGTATAATACATAGAATAATGAACTGCTACATTGATATCTTGTTTTAAAGAAATTTCAGGTTTTGGTTTTTGATGATAAGCGACAAATACATTTTTGTTAGCGATATAATTTTCTTTTTATAGAGATATCAGATTTCCGAAAAGCACCATCGTAAATATGATACATTCCAAGTATACAATATGATAATGTATATTTTCTCAGTGATATCAATATAATTCATGCAAAAGAATCTATCTGGTACGTAATACTTGCGATAATCCTCAATTCTTCACACTTTGGCAAATATTCCTAAACTCGCCCTAGGTGTCACTTAATTTTTAATCGTTTTCTAACATAACCAAGGTACTTGTGCATTGAGCGAAGCAAACGACCACTTCAGTAAACGTGCGGTTATATTTCGTGGGTCTTCGAAATATTACGCCTCTTTTCAATTCGTTACGTAATCAATGAATAGTCGCGATTGCATTGCCATTGAATGTACATTGAATCATATGTATGGTAATGCAATTTCATAATTTTCACTTCTGATTACTTGGCGCACTTATTTAATAATTACAATTAGTGTGGAATTTGTACGATTAAAATGTCAGTATTCAATAATTTTACAAGTTCAAGAATTATAGCGAGATAACATTCTTATTTTCCGATAGAACACGAATTAAACGTTATTACTTGGAAAAGTATACATCTGGCGTCGTATGGGTTAAACGTGTGGACAGTTAGCGTGTCGTAACGATATCAAATAAAAAATGCATGATAATAATGGTCATTACTAAAGTATTAATAGAATACGTTGATTTTTAATCAAATCTTGTCAAATGTATTTTCAAAATATGTTAACTAAAACAAACATCTAATGAACGTTTATCGAATATAATAGATTCCTATGAATTTCGTTGAAGCATTAATAAGTATAGAACGAATCACTACCAGGAGAGAACGTTCTGTACCGTCTTGCAGATGCCGTAATACCGTAACCGCAAGCCAAGTAATCATTCACCAGAACTATTATAAAATGAAAAGAAAAACGTGTAATGAGGAGAAACAGGCAAAGAAGAGAAAGGAATAGAAAAGAGAGAAAGGGGGGGGGATGAAAAAGAGAGAGAGAGAGAGAGAGAGAGAGAGAAAGAGAGAGAAAGAGAGAGAGAGAGCAATGAAAGAAAACTAATAATAGATCCTGATTAAATTTAAAAGGCGTTTGAATTGGTAAATAAAAGAGACCTCGTTTCTTAACATAAAGATTTCACCAGCTTCTAATAATATTTCCAGTCCACGTTCTTAATTAGAGATCTCAATATTTCTAACAACCTAATATCCAATGTATGTAAAACATAATAGGAGCTTTCCTTCCTACAAACGCTCAAGTCCCGATTGAAGATACAATTACGTATTATGGCGTCTTCATAAGATCGTCAGAAATGCGCCGATTCGACAGGCAGAGTCGTTTCTCCATGAAATCGCACGCACCGCGTACAAACTGTGCTAGTCCACGTTGATCTACAAAATCGTATCTACATAAAATGCGAAGCAGAGCTCATTGCCGATTTTTGTCTTCAACGTTCGTCTTAGAATCATTTCATTATCGCTCGCCATTGAGTATATCCGGTAATACATAGTGACTTCAACGATAACAAATTATCCGTAACTTTCATTCAAAGCTTTAACTTAACAACTATCCGCGTCCTTTGACCGTCGCTAATATCGCCGTTCCTGACGATTTCTTCAATTAAAACAAAAAAAGAAAACTAGTCAAAGACGAGGAATAAATATATCGCGCAAAATAAATTGGTGCACATGGCTGACGCACCACGACTAATCATGACGACAATACGATGGAAATCGAACGATCAGTGATATCGTCTCGATCGGTTAAAGTTCACGTGGAACACGTGAATGATGTACAGGATACAAGATAAGAGCGAGAGACAGCTGATCGAGTAGTCGATACCCGTTTCGTAAATTAGAAACGAAGGATTCGATGGCGGCGAATTATTTTGTTCCCGTCGAAGTTTGGAAGGCTGGACTCATGCCGTTTTTACCGGTGCTCGCGTTAGCCGGCAATGGATTACTTAGATGCAATTTCTCTTGGCGTCGTGCTGCTCGCGCTAAACACATTAGTGCACCAGCGAGAACTATGATACCCAGGGCTGCCAATGTAGCAGATACTGCTGCATGTGCTACTGGAGGTACGTCCACCGCCATCTTCAAAAGAGACGTCATCTCGTTCGGAAGTTCATCAATACCCTGAAAAAAATACATTTTTTATTAGAGATGAACCATTGAATTGCTGTATCAAAATAAGTTGAATAAATTTAAAAAAAAACCTTGTATTTTTTCTGATCAATTCAATTGTAAATAATATATGCAAGGTATGCGAACAACTGTTATTTAGAATAAGAAACGAGTTTATATCAATATAAAGAACCTTTCACCAGCAGTAATATAAATGAATATCATCGTAACCTTGTAAATCCATTGGCTTGAACGTATCAACGTTCATCAATCGTACATTGGTGGGGTTTCGATTCGAGAAATTCTATTGCAGTGAATCATGTAATACGAGCAAGTAAAAATATTCACGTTTTAAATCGCACAATGATGAACCTTTATGCACGAGGCACAAGTGTCTAATGACATGGTTAGAAATTCTTGTAGAATATTTTCTATATACCGACAGATCGACTTGTCCTTCCAACAATGTCAGCTGTCACTTTCGCCTGAGTCGTTAAAGAACCAATGCAAATTCGTTCGTTCGAGCGTTTCAGTTAACCTGGCTCCAGCGCAGGTGACCTTATTTTTATGGTTGTTAAGCCTAGTGTGAATTAATGTAATGATTTTGTATGTCACAGTCATGCCTTGTAAGTTTCGCAAACGTAATAACAATTTCAATATAATTCGAATACAGTGTGATAGATAATAAGTAGAGAAAAAGTGATATGACAGGTACGTCTCCTAGTCGACGAATGACTTTCAAAGAAACGAAAGTATAATTTCTAATATGAAAAAATCAAATAAATAATAAATCAAAAGGCCACAATTTTCAGACAAATTATCTGATTCCTATTCAGCTGCACGTTTTCCTGGCTATAATATCAACGTCCCACTCTGCAGGTACGTGTCCAAAATAATAGTCGACCAGCTTGAGCTATAGTAGGCTCTTTATAGACTTTTGTAATTGCCTCGCGCAGTTACAAAAGTACTTGTTATGCGCTAACGTATGTATAATGTTCACGATTGCTCATCCATTGTCTCATTCCATTCGCGCAGCTAATACGTCAATCCCGTGTACCCGTTTGTATCAATAAAAAAAAATAACAAATATACTTACATCCTCAAACCACATAATGGGGAAAATAATATCAGGAAAAGATTCGACTTGTTTGATATCACGAACGTGGCTAACAGCAAGATTTATCTGAATACGTGCACGGGCCCTCAGGGCCGTACCCATCGTAGGTTGTACGTCGATAAAGAGCTGGTGCTCCTCAGAATTAGGCGGTGACATGCCGGTTACAGCTTCACGTAACGCGGGGTCCGCTGTAACATATAAAAGATAAGAGAATGAAAATAAAATATAAATACTTTATACTCGTAAGTCCCATGTAACGTTTTGAAACCCACGATACTGTTATCACGCTGCACTTCATTACGCAACGACAGATTAATGTTTTGACGATCGTGAACGTGCCTTCCGATAGGCGTACTACTTCATTTACAGTGATCATTAAAAATAATTATATACGTCAATATTCATATAAATAATTCAAGTAACAGTGTTGGAGATTACCTTGTAATTATAATCGACATAAAAATAACGAAGTATAAAGAGTCTTTTAGAATTTGCTTTTCTCCGACATTCGGAATATACATGTTTTACTTTTATATCGAAGAGACTAGTCAAAGCTATAAAAATGATCGTGAGTTCGTGTTATCTACAGACAGAGACTAATGTCTGATCTAATTTCTACGAGGAAATTCGGAATCGTAACGACCGATTTCATGCGCGTTAGACAAACGATAGACTATACGTAGATATAGATACGCCGCGTTATATCTCATTCCTGATTTCCTCATTCGCGATACGTATATACATTGCAGGTGCACGGATGCATACAATCTATATATAATATACATAAGTAATGTATACATATGCATTGAATTGCGATTTCACTCGGCAATAGCTAAATTACTGTTACCCGTAGCCGCGCGAAGAAAGTAAAAGTGAGTTTATTTAAAACCATGGCACAAAAAGTTCTCACACTTAATGGAAGCCGAAACAATTTATCTGTGGGAGAATCAGTAGCGGTTATCCCAGGCGCAATATTGTCATAGAATGAGAAAAAAATAGGTCGAAGTCTGTCGAGAGCTCTCGACATCCGCCACTAAGGTTTTGTAAAACAGGAAGTATTCCGTGGATGAAAAATTAACGAAATCTTATTATTAGAACAAACCCCTTTGCGACCTCAAGACTTTTCAATTATTCGTTTCAAGCAGGCCGGTACTATTTCCGGTTGTTGGCCGTAAGTAGCTTAACCGCATGGTTACTCAATGTTAAGTTCATTATGCATTATTAATAAAAATAAATATTTATTTAGCTACTTTTGACGCCCATTCAGACACGCGTTTGGAAGAGAAATGGTCGATCGTATGACATGCCATTTTTTAAAGTCAAGGGTAGAGTCGTCGTTTATGTGTTGACATAATTTATGCTTTCAACTGACGATCTAGTTGGTACGACGACGAATGTTTCAAAATCCTCATTTCTTGTTACATAAATATTTTCGCTACTTTGCTAATGACAATATTCATGAGTGTAATGAACATGTTATTGTCGAATACAGTTAAGTTGAAGAAAGGCAATCCATCAAATTTTTCAAGACGAATGAACTCTTCACATACATATATCAAATGGTGTTTCCTCACGTCTTATGTCGTTTAACTCTTGCAATAAGAGTTAATGAACGAGAATATCACCATATGGATCAATGGTCACACAAAAAGGCGACGTTATAATAAAAATCTCTGACATAATATGCCGCCTCCTAATCATTGACAGTAAAAAAGAAAGAGATTAAAAATACGAGGGTACATTAAACAACGCATCGCACAGATAAAAATATGAAGTACTGGATGTGAGCTAAAAATACTAATTTTATACATGTCACTGAAAAAACTCACCCAAATAGAAATGCGGGAAGCTCAACAAGATAGGCGAATCGTATTGGCACAAGCTGGCATTGAATGTACCTTCCGGTGCACAGGGTGGTCCAGCAGGGCAATAACATTGTTGAGAGTGAACCCTTTCGGATGACGCAAAGACATCAGCAGGAGGGACAAATCTAAAGCCAGGAACTCCTCCGGCAGTCATGACTTCTTGCTAAATAGAATAATGAGACGCGCGTGAAGTTGTTTCCCTCGAAGCAAATGATTTTCTAGATAATAAATCTTGTACAACCAACCTTATAAACCAGAGGAAGGGCTCTGCAGAGATCCTTGTCAAATACTTTAAGTACAGTGTGCTTTGTGATATGAGGTGGAAAGATACTTCCGTCGCTTCCCATCACGCTATCACAATGCGGAGTAGTCCAATGTCCTAGACCCTTTTTGCCATTCCATTTATCCAGCATGCCATATTTTGTTATGTCATTCTGACCCGTGAAAACAGTGTAGTGATCAGCACCAGTGCCATTTTTACCGTACATCAGACCAAACTGATCGTAAGGAAGCTTCTGCTCTTTAGGCACCACGTCCTTAGCGAGTTTCAAAAGAGGATCTTCATAACCCCACAACAATTGTCCTACGGATACTTCAACAAACGGTTTGATCTTCAGGATATCCATTATGGAGGACATTGCCAGTCGAAGAAAGCGCGCTGCGTGTTTCGATTGACTTGTCGCCGACAACATCGGGACATTTGGTACGACAACGAGGTCCTCTTCGGAGCCCGCTGACAATTCCTAAATTAGACACAAAGACAAGATTGAATGAAGGGTTTGCAACAGCACAAAAACAATAGCGTCTCTAGAACTTTTTGTATCAATTTTTAAATTACGAATTTCAAAACCAATTTCTTTACCTTATATTACTTTCGATATTTTTTCTTATTATAAATGTCACCCGAGGTTTTTAAAAACGTTTTAAAATACGTTATCTTTTAATATCGTAACAAATTTTTGATCGTAACCAACGGAAAGGTTGCGCAGAAATTGATTTCTAATATAGCGAAATTATGTAATATAGTGCCCGTTTTTGTCTGGTCGTGAATAACGGCTTGTGACAGTGACATATTGAAACTGACATGCAATTGTGATTCAGAAGAGAAGACTCCTACGAGATTGGCTGTCTAAGTGATAAAATGTCAGATCGATTGGATCACCAAAATGTCCTCGGATGTGACTTATGTATGTACATACGTAGAGTACTTACGTAGAGACTTTAATTATTCGTTACCTATATATTTATCCAAGTACTTTCTTTGTCATGAATAATGAATCGAGTACTCGCGCACAGCTATCGCAAACAAGAGCATATGTAATCTCAAGATGCGGGTACGGATGTCAATAATATACGTAGTTAACGCAGAACAACTTGACAAGTCTCTTACATAATATCTAAATTTCCCTTGGGTATTGATCATACGTAAATCTAATTCAACAATACATATAAAGTCAGACTGTGAGACATCTGATCTATTCTGTATGAAATGTCAAATTAGATTCTGAATCCAAAGTCCGTAAAGTATACCGTCGAGGAAGTCAGAATTATAATCAATGCAATATGCACAAGAAATAGATATGCGACTATGCAAATGCATAAAACAAAATGCAAATGCAATCGATGTAAGTACAGATCAAGATTAATAAATCCAAGGGCAATGCAATTAACGTGTTTGAATTTTTTAACGTGATACAATTATCATTAACTAATAAACAAGAATAAGAAAGTCGCATTGATTTATAATAAAAAAAATTAAGTGCACACAGAAAAATATCTAGGATATCATAGTTTAGAAAAATTTCATAATTCAGTAAGCGGCTTCTATTTATATCTATATGTTTTGACTTATTCAACGGTATGTGAGTAATGTCACTGAAAGTAATGATGAACATAATAGACAGTATTACAAATCAATTGACTCGCATACTCTACCGAGAAAAAACAAAAGTTTCAACAAGAAATTTCAACGTTCTGACTCAACGGCCGAGTCACTGTCGACAAAACCCTCTCATTAAACAATGGACAAATTAATTTTTTGACAATCGACCGTTGTTTGCCAAAGACAAAGCACTCTCGTTGGGTCTGGTACTATTATCTGCATGCAAAACATCATGCCTTGACTAACATTGATTTACCTTGATTCTAACGTGCCATTGCGATTATTAACCGAACTTACCGGTGAGAATACGAATTCCTTTCTTTGTTGATAGCTGACTGTGTCATTCCCGTGAAAAGTGACGTTAATCTTTTCCCATCGTTCGATATAGACATAAGGACCCAATTCCTGAAGGGCCGGTTTCTTCCCGTTGTTCAAAAACTCGTCGGCATTGGTTACATTGTATATATAAACATGCATATGTGGCGACACCGGTGGTTGCTTCCACCAACCAAAGGCACGGCCTCCTTCGCGCAGTGCAACCTCCTTGTTAATCAGGACGTTGACGATTTTCGGAAACAGTACTGCCAGTACAGCAGCTATTATTATTAGAAGTACGCCAACGGCCACGGCTGCCCCTGAAAAAGAAACATAATGGATCAATAAATGTTCCTTAACGTATGTAAATATTACAATTCTCTTGATTTCTGACATTTTCAAGTTATCGTAATGCGCGTTGACGGCATCGTGCGTATTTTCCTAGAAATCGAAGAATCTCAAACGCACTTTGTTCCGCTGATGTGAATTAATGATTTTTGTGAGTGTCAAATTAGCATTTCTTCACATGTCGCGTCTGTGATGTAAGGTTAAGATTTACGTCATCGATCGACACTACGTGAAAATGTCTTGAGGTGTATGTGATTTTTCGTAACATTCACCCTTTTTTCCCACCATATCGAACGAGCCTGTTTACATCGCACTGAAGAAGAGGTTAGCTTCGCACATGGAGATACGTTTCTATGGAATAGAATGAGATTCACAAGTAATAACACTACACTGGAATAGAACTATGTGTAAATATGAAATAATGGCAGTGCGTAACTAAGAACAATTATCGCGAGACTACATAAATTACCATATAAACAATTGACGTCAGGACGTTAAAGTTAATTCACAAATGAATCATAATATCGCAGAATGAAGTCACTCTCGTCCTGTGCATAGGGAATGGTAATGGTTCACAATTTTTTTTGCGATACACCGAGCAAGCTACATTTAGCAAAATAAATAGAATTTGCAATCACAAACCTGTACGAAGAATAAAAACTTATATCGGGTGTGACTTTGGAGATGTGAAAAAGAATTAATTGAAAAATGAGATACCCGTCGGAGCACCTTTCGAAATGTTTAAAGGTACGATTTCGCGTAATGGCGCGCGCGCGGGCGCTCATTAACGCTCGCGATTGCGTATTCGCTTTTGCAATATTCCAGGCAGCCGAGTAACTGCAATTTACATTTTTTTTTCGCGTACTTTGACTGCCTTAAGTACAGGCCAACGCAAACGACCTGTTCTCAACAGCAACAATTAGCAGAAACTCAACAAATATCAACAGCAACAGGTTTTTTATTAAAAGTAATATGTGTAAGTATTCCTCTACGAGACAGGAATCTCTCAAAACGTTAGTTAATATATAAACATTAAACTTGGTGTTTAGGTATTATTTATTTCATAATGAGCATTTAAAATTCGTGATTAGAAACTATTTTCCTGACATCCAACCGTTGGACCAACCGGTTGCTGTATCGTGTGTGGCACAAAGAGGCAATGTCAAGGTCGCGTATATAGCGTGGTAAACATGTTTCAAGGTACATTAACATAAGGTTAAAAGAATCATAATTCCTATTTTGATTATTGGCCACTTTCCGTTGTGGAGGATAAAGGTAAAATGACACTACTCAAGGCTAACAAGAATAAATTCTATACCTTCGCAAACGAAAAATAATATATTATAATGTATTGCCTCTGATTGTCAAGATTGTATTACTAACCCGTATCAATCGCTAGAAAATAAATATTCCAACAAACTTAAATTGACGTATTACGACAGCACTGCCACTCGAGACGATATCTTGGTGTTTGAGTTTTCTTGAAATTTCGTAATGGCACGATAGCTGAATGATGGACAGGACTATTTCGAATGCAGTTATCGAGCACAATGTAATCTCAAGGTGCATATTTAGCGTCACGCATACGGAAAATAATGAGAGGTAGCTAAACCTATGCGCTCCGACAAGTCTTGCTTGCAACATTCCTAGCTTTCTACAAAACTGCCTTGTTATATACGGAACAGTTGAGTCGCCGTCCGCTTTTCCTTACTTACTTCCTTCCTTCCTTCCATTCTTTCTTTCTTTCTTTCTTCTGTTTCAATGCCGTGTCTATAAGACGTTCGGTACCTAAGGCTTCGTAATATTTTTTCCGGGCGGAAGTGCCGTTTCGATTGTGACTATCTCATGCGCATTTTGCAGCACGATGCGCCGGCGCTGCATTATTAGAAGAGATTGCGGCTCCTTATCGACGAATAAGTACGAGTCGATCGGCAGGATGGTACGTCCTTGAAGCTGTTAAAGGACTCGGCTATACATATAATTATTTTCATGAATATTCTTGTGAAATTCAGTAGCGAGGAGGTATTTAATAATTGAGTATAATATACGTATATACATATGTATATTCCTTATATGGGATATAGATTCGTATATGTATATATATTAAATCCATGAATTTTAAATGTTACCGGGTATCCTTATATTTTAATACCCTTTATTGCTACAACGCAAAGGATGACATCATTGATTTCCATGATATACAGATCCTGAATCTCGAATAAATTTAAGATAACCAGTAAATTGCCTGATGAAAGTCTTTTTCTTCCTGGATTGCGAAATATCTTTGGATTACTGTATTATATGGTGTTGTCGACGCGAAATCAGGGTGTAATGGAATATTTTCTTATAAACAGTGGAAACGTTTTTGATACGCTGAAAGACTGCGTAAAGTCAACGAGTGCCGCTTATACGTTAGACAGAATGAGATAGTGACGAATGAAGTGGAACGAAAATCTAGCAATTCGTGAGACAACTAAATCTAACAGCGTGGAAGTAAAAGCGTGAGAATTTGTATTAAATAAATAATCCTAAAAAATGTTATCAAGTTATTAGTGCAATAATTAACGATTTCAATTATAACAATGCCAGCTCGACCTCCGTACAGGTAAGAATACAACTTTCACATAACAGGACGCATACATATTTTTCAAAAAATTATGTAGTTCCAAACAGACTTGTCATCCGGAGCACGTTATACAGAAAAATACTATTCTTACCGAAAATAACAATAATGAATCAAAATAATTGACTTTGCTATGAGGCAAATTCGCGTAAGATCCAAAAATAATTTTTATCTTTCGATAACGAACAACAAACGTTGTTCTGTTTTTTTTTTTTAATTTCGTCGCAATTTCCATGCATTTGTCGATAAGACAAAAATGAAATTTTCCAGACGATAGAAAAATATATTTATGCCCGGTCACGGTATTAAGGATCGAGAATAACTAATAGGAAAACTATGACGCACTTTTTTATCTTATCCTCAAATCAGAATTACAAACTCGTAACGAATAACAACAAGCAGCACTCAAGCAGCACTTTCGGTGAAATACGTTTTACGTTAGAAAATAGAAAAAATTCAATAAATCGATCATGAGAAAATTTATGTACACTGAATACTATATATATACATATATACACACAGGGAAACAACAGTTTCACATTGACTCGAGGTACAAACGAGATATTTACCACGACACGTGCAACCCATTTTGAAAATTAATTGGACAAATTATCGATACTGTTCTTGGGACGATCAATGTGGATCGGAACGTTTAACTTTGTCAAATGAAAGCCCTGATCACGATCGATCGATTACGATTACTTGGAACTCTCTTTACATAACGCATTCGCGTGTCCAACCGCTTCTACTGTAATCGAGAGAAATTCAAAGAAATTGTGGCCAGTGTTGCCAACCGTCCATAACTTGGCAACTGCGAGGACGATATGATACCATGGAAGGGACAACTGCAATTTAAACTCTATCTTTATTGGCTCTACCAGGCATTATGAGTTTATGACTAATACAAAAGTTCTTTTTTTTTTATGCAAGCAGCCATGACCTACGTCATTGAATCTATAATTAATAAAATGAAAAATTTTCTTTTTTCAGTATACGGTATGGGTTATATAAATAAAAAAATATTTAGACAATGATTCGTTGTCTGATTATACAAAATTGCTATAGCATCGTGATTGAGAACCACTGATAAGGTCCAGCTACACTTTTGCAGTGATATTCAAATGAGTCCGGTAATCGTGAAAGTGGGGAAAGTGAAAATTCACGATCTCGTCATAACTACATGGGTGAGGAAAGAATCCGTGACAACTGTCAAAAGTGACAACACGTGGCCGATTAAAGAAACACGGGTTATTGATCAGACTTGAAATAACCTATTGTGTAGTAAGAGATACAGAGTGAAATTCAAAATCAACAATGGAATTTCAAGAATTTCAATGGATAAGAGTTTAAACAAATTTTCACTATTGAGAAAGTACGTGCATTATTCGCAACGCTCTAGACTCGTTATCAGCAGATTTAATCGTATATGGTACAAAGCTATACCGTAAATATGTACAAGTGTAAATATCCACAAGTTATAATCAAACTCAGGGCGTGATATTTGTTTGAAAATTATTTATGAATATTTATTGGTACGGATCCACGTAAAGTTAAACAAATTGCACAAAATCCCATAATGAATTATTGATTGGTAATCGATTTTCTTTATAGCCATTCGTTAATGAATCTTAACTTTTAATACCGTCCATTAGTATTATCATGCTGTTTTACTGATATAAGCGCATTCCAATTCGAGTCACGTAAATTACGTCAACGCAATTCCGAGCTCTT
Source organism: Cephus cinctus (assembly GCF_000341935.2). Classification (NCBI taxonomy): domain Eukaryota; kingdom Metazoa; phylum Arthropoda; class Insecta; order Hymenoptera; family Cephidae; genus Cephus; species Cephus cinctus. The sequence continues at coordinate 1,113,214 of NW_014332821.1, forward strand.
CTTTAGTTCATATCATCAGCCGAATCATGCATGGCAAATCATTGACGAAACTTAAAAAAAAATAGACGACCAAAAAATTGTGACGCACAAGGGTAAAAAGGAAAATCAATTCAAATGTAATTTTCAAGTGTCATTGTCGACACTTTTTAATAGTGTAGTTCACCTTTAACGATCTCAACAAATATAGAAGTGCCTATTGGCATAACCGTACAATAATTATGCGAAGCACAGCGGTGCCGCTAACGTCACGTGGCCGCGCTTTGAATTCCACTTCTCGCAGTTTGACGACTTCAAAATTTGAGTGACGTTCCCTGTGTTGTCTAGCCCATGAGAAAACACGTAATATTATGCGTGAGGTTAATGACAAACCTCAGCAAATTAAAAAAAAATGTCAGAATTGCAACAGACCCGTGCAAAATAGTGATGAGAGTTCATGAATAAAGAAGTAGAAATCATCGATCCAAGATCCATGTGTGACATTTTAATAGCTAACGAATTTGTTGTATTTTATGAATTTTTTTATTTCGTAATCAAATCTGGCATATATGTAAATATTTTTTTACAACTGTGCACATTAAATTTCGATCCGAATTAGGATATTCCTTCACGTGAATTTGAGCAATCATTACGCAAAAATCGCTCACGTATGAATGTTACACGTAGTCGCGGTATACATATTAAACCAGGAGTAAATGTTGTGTCAGCGGAAACAATTGTTTAATCGCGACAGTTATGCCATGGATTTTTGAATCATTATTTCACTGATTTATAAGGTGGTTGCTTGCAAGGTTGGTTGCAAACTTGCTGGTTCGTAACACGGCTACTATGAAAGACACGAGTTTTGGATCTATTGTCAAAATTTTTTATCGATACTAAAAAATTCGATACGGTTAAAAGTACAATATAGATTACTGGAATTTATGTAATTACACGTTAAGTCGATTGACATGTCTAAAATAAAAGTTATGTAAAAGAAGACATTTTTTGTATAACTCCTAATCCATTCCAATGAGATTACCCTCAATTAATTTTACTAATTAACTTACGAGAACTTAGGTCAGCTTAATTTTACAAGTGTCAAAATACCTCTCTGTGCTTAAGAATACTAATTATGCAATGCGTTTCTAAAAAATTTTTGTCGCATGCATTCCTAGTTTCATCTTTCCCCGTGTCTAAACTTTTCCTTAGAACAAACAAAAACTCAATGAACGTCACGTACGTTTCCATTTACATGGAGTTAATCATCGATGCGGATCATTTTTGCTGAATAATCATAATCATCCTGTCAATAATCACGAACAGTCAGATAAATGATATTAAAGAGTACGACACCTCACGGGTTAATATTACTAAAAATAGACAGCAACTTACTACATAGTCATGTATAACGTCTTCAGAAATTTGTTGGTTATTGTAATAAGCAATCAAAAAAGAATTATTTATCATAAACAGTAGTAAATATCCGAAAAATAACAAGGCAATTTATTCTCTTCGCGTAATCACTACGTCATTTCGTGAACCATTAAATCAAATACGTTCCCTGTGACCGATATGGTTCGATCGGAAATTCCTTGCTCATAGTTATTGCAAAATATAGTCTCTACAGTCTTCATATATACACGCAGGTATGTGGGTATTGAAACATGTTGATCGTTCTTCACGCTTCACTGGCACCCGGCCACACAAGTATTGTATCACTGTGATATCGAGTTATTTGAACCGTATGTACACGTCACACAGCGTCTTGCATAAGACATTTCTTCCGCCAAGAAAGAAAAAAAAAAAGAAATATAAAAAAGAAGTATTCCTATAAAATGCTCCCGTGCATAAATATAAGCGAAGGGAAGTGTTGCAAATTCCTGGTTCATAATGTACACTCAATGAGTTTGCTTGAACATTGCGTATAAAGATGTAGGATTATACGCTCCTCGTGTCTTGAATTCGAGACTATAGCTAGTCCCATTCCCAGAGCGAGATCTGTTATTACGTGCGTATTCGTACGTGCGATATTATCAAGATTGACAATGCTGGCGAACTTTCATGAGAGCCCGAGCGACGATGAAGTTCTCGTGCAGTCATCTGCAACAACATCTTAAGACCTCGTTAGGCACAGCAAAACCTGAAGCCAGACGCTGCTCGCGGTTAGCTTTCTAAAGTGCAGGACGGTCACTGAATCCGCGGGAAATTCAAAGACGCGAATGACAATTGATCTTAGGAATTGTTCGTATACTTTCAAAAAATAACTCATTAGCTTTGCACAGTATGTATAAAAACCGCGTGAATAGTTTCAATCAAGAATTTCATTTTTCATATGCCTTTCTAAAAATAACCGGAATAGTGCTACGAAGTGTGCATGTGGTATACAGGGAGTCCTAAAATTTTAGTCTCTTGTTCTGGGAATTTCACAGGGTAACACTTTCTAGCAGACCTGCGGTATACCGAAAAGTGTACTGTTAGTTGGTCAGTGGGACAATGAAAAGCAGTTTATTGCAGCATTTAAAACTGGCTCTTGATTTTAGTACGACTTTACTCGACAGTGGTTAGTACACGTTATGTATACGACGTATAGTCTTGGACAGAGTATAGTGATTTCCATTAAAAGGTAAGAAAAGTTAACAGCGCGATTAAACGTTATTGCATCGACAGACCAGAAATAGTAATAAAATATTGAAATCTCAATGTAAACATTTTGTCCACATTATTACAAGAAAATCGTAGCTTCTTCAATCACGTGCTGAGCAAAATAAAAATAATCGATTGTTGCATAGGGAATAGATTTTTTTTTTATTTAGACTACAGAAAAATCCCATCGCGACCTTCACTCTTATATCCACTCGTTATAAAGAGATTGCCTTTCCATACTGAATTAATGAACTCGACGAGTGATTAATCCTGACTCTATTTGTCGTTATTTTTCCACGATTTTTCACGCGTATTCTGGAGTATCCCAGGTTTAATACTGCATAATAATGAAATATTTCCATAGAGAGCGCCGCTAATTATAATACAGCAACTCGACGCGAATCTTTCGACACCAGTATTCAATGTCAATATATTTAGCTCTCGCGATCAACTTGCAGTAGAATCGCGATTATCTGAGCTAATGTGAGTAATAATAAAAGAATATAGAAATAGTAAAATACATAATAATAAAATATAAAAAAGTAGCAGCTTCAGATATTTAAAAAAAAATGCGCGCCTGTCATTGATTACACGTCACAATTGTCAATGCACGTCCGCTTCCCACCCGCTGTAGCTCGGATAACAAAACTTTACGTGAATACGATGCTAGCTCGAGCGATCGTTGACTCAAATGATCCGGGGTTCATCCAAATCAACTGTACTTACTGAGATAGAAGAAATAGAAGGAATTTTGAAACGAATAAATAAAATAAGGAACAAAATAAACAGTGCGTGTAATCATCGTAAAGCATTGTTTGTATAATCATCAACGCTAAAATAATTAACATTTTTAACATGAATTATTGATAGCCAATAATTTTCTAGTCAATATAATTCACTGTAGAAAACGTCAATGAACCAATTGGTTTAATTGGAGTGCAATGTTGTAGCTCCCATTTACAGATGGAAATCGCGCGACGATCTACAAGTGAAACGAAACCTTTTCACGACCTGGGGCTGTGTTCAAGTATTTTCCGTTAGTATTCCGAACAAGTGTAAAACCATATGCCACCGATATTTATCCTCGAAGGAAATTTTCCAATAGGATTGTACTGATATGTAATAAGAGCATGTGTAATGATTGAAAATGCGACACCCTGTATATCGCAGGACCTTGTTCAATTTTGAGAATAACAGTAAATTGCCGCTTAGGCAGTTCTAAGCTATGATCGTCAGCAGCCTCGTTCTTTTAAATTATAATAATAATGAAAAAAAAAACACCAAAATAAGAAATTTGAAAATGCAGTGAATTGCATTTGACAAAAATTCAGAATTTGTTGAAACGTTCATTTATCATATACTTTCATTTAACTAACGCGACACACTCGACTTACTTCGATGATTTTACTCATGATGATTTTAATCCATGGGACAAACCTAATGACGTTCATTCATGAAAAATAAGTCATCCATGTCCATTTTAGGTAAACCCATAAGAAAAGTTTCTTTCTAAATAGTAACCAAAGACCAAACTAGAAGGAGGCTAAGTTCAATTCTGCCAATAAACTTTCCCTAAGAGCGATCAGTTCACATTCGTGCAGTTTATACCGTTGTACTACGACGACGTACCTATTGTATATTCGCAAGATCATTTTCCCACAGTTCCCTGAACTTTCGGAGCATGACGAGGGGCTCTTAACCGATCACGGAGCACCGGCCAGAAACTTGGAAACGATGATAGCCAGTGATTCTCATTGGACGCTGGACAACCGATTCACGAGCACGCATTCCTTGGAATGCAGTACCTAACCTAACCATACAAAACTCGAATGGCCTGCCAGAGTTAAACCTGCCTTGCCGCGTGCTGTGACTCCGCAATGCATGCTACGGACATTGCGAATTTCTTTCTCCGATGAGAGATCGTGGATTGGATTATAAAGATAAATAACATTCCTGAATTTTAAAGAATAATTGACAAAAATATATTTCATTGACATTATCAGTTATTGATCAAGCGATAGTTCTTTTTCTTAATCGCTCGTAGAAAATCAATAGGTAAAATGAATTTGGTGCATGTAAAAGCATCAGCTACTGTACAGTTCACTGCACGTGCTACTCTGTGAAATCAGAAGTAACAGGTAGTGCCTTGACGTTACGAAATCACGGTAATATTGACTCGGCACTGTTAGCTATATTAGTGGCTGCGAAGAAACGTTGCGATTAACGTGAAAATAATTCAACCGCGTATTGACTCACAGTCAGACTTTGAAACTCTTTTGTGAGAACTCTCGCGTGAATCTCGACGGGACTTTAATAATGAGCGAGTGGAAGTAACGTTACTAGGAACATTGAATTATTCAGGCAGAGATAAAAGTTTATGAAATTTTTAACTCGATAACTTTCACGATCAACCAACCATGACCGGCGTGGTGAAAAGTTCAAAAAATTGATCGAACAACCTTTGGAAGCACGTGTACGCACTTTCGAAAATATTTGACTATGTTACTAACTCGTAAGTAAACTTAACCTCAATTAATTTTCCAAAAATTTTCGAAACCCGATCTAATGGTCAATACTAGTTTGCAATCGAACACTGAATTAGTTCTGCCAATGGCCGCGGGATAATTTCGAAATTTCAAAAGTGGAATTCGCTGTTTTACCAACAATTAAAAAAAAATATATTAACAAAATATTCAGCCTCGATATAAGTCGTAGAAAAAAATAAAGGTCGAGACCAATCAAGTAAATAATATAATGTGAGCGCGCATCGAATACAGGCTAAGTGATCGTTAGCGTGGAACTGTCGATTACGGAGGAATTGATGCATCTTCAGCGATTCATCACGGCTACCAGTCGAACTGCTATCTATCCTATATATACGAGTCTACGGAATCTCCCAATTTCTTAGACTCCACAATCGTCCAAATCGTGACACAGAATTTCTAGTCATGTTCCAACAAAGTGGACTACAGATAAGCAACTATAATCAGCCTACAGCTTGACACACATCGTACGTTTTGAAAATGTAAATTCAATAAGATAGACATAGGAATGAAAAAACTGCAATAATTTAATTAATTTTCAACATATACCCATGTGCAATTTATTGCGGTCACGGTTACCAACTTAAAGACACCACGCCGGAACCGTTATAGTGATGTTGCCAGAAAAGACGACTTCCATCTCTGTACTGTTCACGGCTACCATGAAAATTCCATAAAGGAGACCTTGACGAGTAATCACGTTACTTGCTCAAAACAGTAAACGTCCCTGATCAAGTAAGACATACTGGGTACGTACAAGGACTTGACTGTAATTAATTCTATGTAGTGAATCGATAGCATGTATATCTGTAAATACCAATAGACACACAAATTTAAAAAAGCAAGATACCGAGCGTAATAAAGAACCGTAACGGAGGTCGTTTCGGTTGGTGAAACCTCGTGGAGTCTCTTCCACGTGTCCAAAATGAATATTGTAAAGAAAGCATAAGAGAGAAAGGTGGAACTATGTTTTATGTAACAAAAAATTTCAAAAACTTACACCAGCGCCGCAAAAATCCACCCTGCAGTTTCGCGCAGATTCCACGTTGAACCCTCATCCTTTTGCACTTCCGCTCACTTTACAAACAGCACTTCCTGTGATTCCTTTTCGTTAATTTCTTGGATCCAGTGTCCCATGCAGTGCCGTTTACCAACTTGTTATTCCGTGGAGGAATCGTTTCGCGCGGAGGACGTCCACTCCGACCGGCACTGGAGGAGAAAGTCGAGTCCAAGTATGTCGCTACGACGATGACGAGGGAACGTATGAACCGAATGAAGGATCGTTTAAGGAGTCGACGCGTGAACTCTCAGCGGAAGAAAAAAAATTTTCGGAAAAAAAAGAAGAATCGTCAGAGGCTTCACGAGTTGAGGTCAAGAAGAATTTCTAAGCAGTGCACCGGGATAGAATCGTTCCAAATTCTTGGTATATGGATTCTCGGATTGAAAACGATAGGATTGACGATTTTTTTATCACGAGTATAAATTGTACTATGACGCAATGTACTATAATTAATTCGAAACTTTTTTGATTTTCAAAATGTTCACTCCTTTAAAAATATGGGGTGTACGACTGATCTTTGTCCTTTCTCTTGGTTCGATAACTTTTTCTTTTCTTATTGTTAAGAACGGGACTCGTATTCTTTATGTATTTACGAGGGATCGAAAATAGAGAGGATACGAAAATACACAGACACGGGGAGTGAGACTACAAGCAAACGATCGGTACGAACGCGGCCGCAGCACTAGTCAGTTGGTTATGCTCGTGAGACGGTAGACCCATGCTCAGGTGAACGATTTATTATTACCCCCACTTACTGGGTTTACTTCTTCCATTCGCTCTTCTCCTTCTTTATTTCTAATTTGATATTCCACTACCAGTTTTTATTATTTCTCTTATACATTACTATATATTTTTTAGCTCTGTTCTTCCTTCTCTTTCTCTTCTGCGTTTACGTCTTATTGCTCTCATGTTAAAACCGCTTATTTTTTCTTGTATCCTCACCTTCGGCCGCGTTCGTCTTTTTGGGGTCACCTTCGTGATCCGATGACTTAAACAGAATTGTACGGAGGGTACTTTTATTTCGCCTGCTGATGACAATGTCGACCAATTACCGTCTGTGCAAAATTAACGAATTACTGTTTAGACTTTAGGGGTTACGTCACGTAACTGCTAAATTTAAATGAACATACGTGATAAAATTGTGGGTACCTGTTCAATTGCTATTGCAAATATTTTTTTAAGCGCTACTGTATGAAACATGTGAGACTGTCCTATTGTATTATATATACATACTCTTCAAAAATCATGACAATTTACTTGCGAATATATTTATGATTTACAAATATTGTTTTTTGATACCGTGAATTGGTAATATTTTTACTAAATTAATTTCACTTTGCGTGTTTGAAAAAAATGCTGATGTCAGTCGAGGTTATTATAGGGGCAAACGCAATAAGTCGGACTAATGTGTTATAATAATAATTAGTATGTAGGATAACGTAAAACTGGTAGATTCTGCATTTCCATCATAATCCCACATGACAATCGTTCGATAATATCCGTATTCCTTGAAAACATTGGTCATGCATAAGTGGAGATTGCCGTCACAAGGTGTAAGTAGAGTATGCACCAGTTTCTGAAGTTAATCATCTGAAAAAGAAAAACTTGGGGAAAATGTAATTTTCGCGGTCATTTATTCTACTTGGAGATCTTCTTGTTTTATTGCCTCTGGTCTTACCGGATATTGCAAAGGTTTCTTTCATTTATGGAATATTCCATGCCTCGGCTATTATTAGTTATGAGCCATTAATTGGAACGGTCACGAACGTGGCCGAAGGTGAGACTATTATCAAGATACTCGAAAGAACAAAAAAACAGAATCGAGACAAGTTCATAGTCCAATCAGCATCACTTAAGGTCGTTATTAAAGAATAAAAAAGAGATAAATTAAACAGTAGGTATTTGATTATTTTAGACTTTTAATGATTTACCAATAAATAACAATTGTCACTTTTAGATTAATAAAATATCGTAAGATGATTTAACATAACGTATGTCATCCAACGTAAAAGAAAAATCGTGAAAATATGGCGAAGGAGTAAAAAAGTATATGTAAATTTTAATCGTGTATAATTAACATGTTTTTTTTTCATCAATAAAATTTATGCAACGGACAATCTCTGTGTATAAACATATAAAAAAAATTCCTCACCTTCTCATTATACCGTTCTATCGTTTAATTATTCTAAAAATTCGCAAATTCATTCCGCGAAAATGACCGACAAATGGTAATGAGCCAATGGATATACAAGTTCGAAAGACATTTAAATTGTATACATATAAAGCCGCCATCAATGTTCCCGGTGAAGGGAAACTGACCAGGGCGCGTACCATCTGTGTATCTTTCATTTGCGATGAATCTAGGTTTACCGTATGCGGTCGTTACACGCGGCATTTCAAGTCAGTAACACACATTTTACAGACCATTGACTTCCACAACAGTGTATAACGGCTCAACTCCAACGAAAAGTAACTCTCCATTCAAGGCACGCGGTAGAAGAATGCATGGTTCTCCGAGTTGACGTTTACTTCACATACATGGTATATGTTTTATTATTTCCTTTTTTTTCTTTCAAACAAAATGCATGCATACGCCTCATCTTTTTTCTTACAAGGACCATATATCAGATTTTTATTGTTTTCGAGTAAAATGGACTTTCGCAAAAATTCTATAACTTATTCTTATCACGAAAGATCCTATGGGCCATTGTGTGTACGTTGAAGCGTGTAGACGTTACACTGTTGCAATGCTAAAACTAATTGTGGAGAAGAATATTTTCTAGACACTCTTAATATTTTTCTTCACGGATTACGTACTCACCCATACAGTGCGTAAGCTCGCATTATACACTTTGCCATACGGTAACAGCGATATGACTCCAGTACCGTCTAGCTTTCATCGATGACGTAACTTCCGGCATGCACGTCTAAGAAAAACTCTCACCTTAACTGTCCTAATGGAAATTCTCGATAAAGCTCGATGACGAACATCTCTGAAGAGATGGGTAATTAAAATAAAAAATATATATATTAATTGTAAAAAATGTATAAGAGTCGACAATGGCATTTTCGTCTTGAAAAATCATTAAATGAAAGAAACAAACGGTTTTTGATCGTAATATTATGTCGAAGCAAATTGAAAAAAAAAATTAATCTAGGTTGGCACGAACAATTGGCAAGATGACAATTCGTTGTAAGAATATTGCAAAGTCGTCGCACGACTTTCATGCAACGAACCATCAGGCCGGGAGGAGAATGCAGATTTTTCAAAGTTTTCATGTGTAAAAATTTTAAGAAAAAATAAAAACGTAGCATAACTCGCGTGTGACACGAATTCGCAATGTACAATAATCGTTTCGTACCATTGCTATGATAAAGCGTTACCTACCTACTTATATGCGGTTTATCGTGATATATTAAATAGTCACTTTTTACATATTTTTCAAAATAACTTAAAACACGTGACAAACTGTTGATTCACGTTGAATTAATTTCATTAAACGCGGGTCCTTCTTACGTCAACAAACGGTAATCTCCTTCCATCAGATTATAACTTTGCCTTATATTATATAAAATATATACACTTATATGGCTAGAGTTGGTTCTACCACGTCAAAATTATGACTGGTACGTGACGCTATTGCATTTACGATTAGGACAAGATTTTTACGCAGATTTGACACGTCCGATTACGAGATGTATTTACAACGTAGATTTATTGTGGGCTCATTAGATTACTCATGGAGTACTATATTTATATATTTACAGTAGCTATACAGTCATAGTAGCTATACGTTGAAATTATATCGACTATCTACACTCGGAGTATAGCAACAGTATTTCTTTCAAAGTTACGTAATGTTAACTAATACCCAATTCGATATAAATACAAAGTCTTCTTTTATGTTTTCGTGAAAAATAAAACTAGTGATGCACGCGAACATTACACCGATAAGAATAATCAATATACCTGGACAGTCATGCAACGAGTATTTATTTTACTTGAGTCAAAATAATATATAAAAAAATAAAGACAATATAAGTACAATTTGAAAATTTGCGAATGCGTTTACATACCAAGAAAGTTATTAATGATAGAAGCCAAGTTACATACACACGACAGAAATTATTATTTTTTAAATACCCACGTAACTCCCGCGAACGCTTTATTAGACAAGACGAGATTTTCTCCAGAGAAAGGAAAAAGAAAGCTGAACTCTGACATATATCCGTGCTTGACAAAAGACAGTAATTATATCTCAAAGAGTGTTTCAACCTTTTTTTTACAGAGCCTCCATGCGACTTAGCCATGTAGGATTTCTTCTAATTTATGTCAACCGTTATCGATATCAGACTATACGCGGTAAGGTGAACTGATACTGTGAAGTTAGCAAAATGAAATTTGGATATATTGATTATTGAAATTTGAATATACTAATATATGCCAAATACTATGATTCTATCGAATAAACATGATTATTGGATACCTATCGGATTACGTAGTAAGGTCAACAACAGTTCGAAACCTTCGATTTCCTTCGTTTTAGATTAAATATTAATCACATATAAAATACATTGGAGCATTGTTGAAAATCATTCGTTTTAATATATTATAGTGAATGTACTATAGGTATCTAAGGAAGTGAAATAACAATGGTAATAAAAACCATATGTAACTTCCACTGCTTATATCATCTACTGACGCTACGCGTTAGCGTTGTTCGACATTTTACGCGAGTGCCTATATGTAATACGTATATGCCTGTGTTTCGCATATGAGTATCAGATATCTGCGAACGTTAATAATCATTGTTATATTACGTTATGTTACCTGTCCTCATTCCTTACCAGAATAGACGCGTTACGACGCCCGGCGTCATTCGAGTCTCCATTGGCTTCGCAGCACGTTACAATGGTTGCACTTGAAAGATCTAACAAGTCCTGTACGACGAGTGCGAAAAATATTTGATTTTTATGTCTATTGCTAACGTACCGTAATCTTTGCTGGACGTTTATTAGGCACCGTACGAAGTAATAACCACTTAATAAAACGGAACTTTCCCTACTAGGTATAAATAGTGAGACGAAATTTTCGCAGTGTTACGCATCACGAAAAGAAAAATATATATATGTATACCAATACACTTAAGTAGACATATTTATTTGTATAGATCATAAATTGTAACACTCCTACATATTACGTCTCTGATTTATACAGGGTGTTTCTTTTATCTCTGCCACCCGAAATAACTCGATGGTAATTATCGATGTAACAACAAAATGTTTCAAACAAAAGTTGTACGGTGTGGAGGGGGCCACCAAATGCGACCAATTTTTTTTATTTCGGTGGAGGCGTTGACGCACAGTGAAGGTCACCTTCACTTTTTTAAATAGAATGGTACATTTTTTCTTCAACCATCTTGTGGAGCACCTCAAGCTGCATAAAAAAGATTAAGGGGTCAAAGTCGTTCAAGGTCATTCAAGGTCAGTATCGATGATACAAATCTAAATATCTCGGATCGGATTGGTAGTTTTAGACATTTGGTATTTTAAAATTTATATTTTATTTCTGCTTTTCTGAAAGAAATATTAACTGTGTTGCTTGAAGATCTAACCTTGTGCGATCGGCAAAACCTCTGGTATCAACATGATGGTTGTCCAGTTCATTTTGCACGGATAGCTCGCAATGTTGTCGACCGAGAATTTAGTAATAAGCAGATTAGCCGAGGATCACGAATAGGCTGGCCTGCTCGATTACCGGACTTAAATCCACTCGATTTTTCTTTATGGGGGACATTGAAGGATAAAGTTTATCAAGATATGCCTACAACACCGGAGAACATCCGAGAACGCATCATCAATGCATGTAACAGCATGACTCCAGAAAGCATTCTACGATCGAAGCAGTATCTGACTATCTGACTGCAAAAATGTTTAGAGGCTGATGGAGGTCATTTTGAACATCAGTTAAAACAAAATATAAATTTGAAAATACCAAATATTTGGTAGTGATCCGAGATATTTAGATTTGTATCATCGATACTGACCTTGAATGACCTTGAACGACTTTGACCCCTTAATCTTTTTTATGCAGCTTGAGGTGCTCCACAAGATGGTTGAAAAAAAATGTACTATTCTATTTAAAAAAGTGAAGGTGACCTTCACTGTGCGTCAACGCCTCCACCGAAATAAAAAAAATTGGTCGCATTTGGTGGCCCCCTCCACACCGTACAACTTTTGTTTGAAACATTCTCTTGTAACATCGATAATTACTGAGTTATTTCGGGTGGCAGAGATAAAAGAAACACCCTGTATATATTCTGAACTATATAATGGACAAAAAACACTGTGATTTGGTTGATTTATTGTAATTATCTTTAATAATAAATGCCCATGTAATTTTGCTTTTTGCCTAAGCTTGAATATACATTGTCAATACGTTTGGAAATATACATGTAGAGTGCGTCGAAATAGTACTACGCCTTATGCATTTCATGGAATTTCTGTATACGTTTAAAACGTTCATCGTGTATGATAAATAGTAAATGGAGGAACTCGTTTTCATATGTTTGTTACTTTCAATATGAAACAGTAGCTGTGTATGATAATATACATATAGATTGTACGTAGTACGAAGTTAATGAAAACATAGTACATTTTTGTGTTATTTTTATACGTTTTTCAATAATTATTAATCCTTGAATGGGTCGATATTATAATTAGAAAATATTTTTATTAACCTTGTACCCGAGCCACGTTGTACTAGGAAAAAGAATACTTGCACAATTTCACGTGCGAGGTTATCGCGTAAAAGAGACATACGACACCTGGCAGTAACGTAACTTTAAATATCAGCGTTAGCCATTATGATGCATAAAATTAAACAAATAGCTCAATAACCAATGCAATTGTCTATCCGTAACAGTAGGCGAATAAATATTGTAAATTAAAATGGCGCCTACGTACTATAATTAAATAAAAGAATAACTGGGTTATTAAACCACCAGGTCACGTACGATACCTCATGTCAGATATGTGAATTCGTAATGAGGGACATCAGTGAAGTTTTATCTAATTGGAATACTATCTAGGTCACTAAAGTAAAGAATAAAATAAAAGTTTGTTCCGTAATACAAAACGTAACACGTGGATCGACAATTCAAAATTTATCATAACGATGCATGAGTCGTGTATAAAAATGTCAATTAACAAATCAGATACCCCCGTGCATCTACGGCACTGAGTTTTTCATTGAATTCGTAGCCGTACGCGGCTTTGAACGCAATGATGTATGTACTACACTATGGAAAACGACCCCGACCGCGAGACAAACTTGGTAGGAATTGCATCAATATAGAGGATATCTATACTGGACATCTTAATATCCAAACGGGCGATTGTATACCATAATACGTACGTGTTATCACCTTTATAACTCATAAATTCATCCCCGTTCAAAATCCTGACAGTCTCACATAATAATTCAACATAACATAACTGTCGCATCAGCAATCTTTATGCATTTTATTAAAACAAAGGAAAAAAAAAGAAACATACCATGTGCAACAGGTATACATAACGTATTGTACTGTAGTATTACATAAGATGGCAGAGACTAGGAAAATTTTGCAAATAAGTCTCGCGCAAAGGTCGATTATAATATCATGCAGAAACAATATATTATGCTAAATAAACTGAAGGAAAAAAACCATCCAGCTCCTAATGATATCCTCTAGACCATCTGCGGGTCACACAATCGCAAGAAACTATGTACAAAAATTATTCGGGTAAGGTGCTGTAATACGAACGTATTTGGTGAGTGATGGCATTGTGTAAACGTTGAGAAACATAAGAAGCATTAAAATGCCACCTGTGAACTAGTCGTCTACCAATATCGCCTTGCAATACTCGATATAGGTAGCTAAGTGAACATATCGGCAAACATAACCTAAATCTAATGCAGTACCTGTCCGTAACATGACAAAGGACAAACGCTTCTAATGTACGTACCATTAAATAAATTTGAATTATTACAAGATGCACTACGTACGTGAATTCCGTCACATTCGTCATGAATCCATCAGTGACGTTTTCCCGTCCGAAAATCTTTCCGTCCTTGCTTGTCGGGACGGTTTTAACAAATTCCTTGCGAGCTGTGTATGTAGTACGTGACTGAAAATCTTTTCCACTACGCGGTCAGTTTTTTGCGTGATCGTTCCTTGCCTTCTATCCAATGGTAGATCAACAAGATTATGAAAAGTATACACACTGAGTAGAATATGTAACGATTCTGGAAAAAATGAAGCGGGTGTTGCTCATCGCAAAATCCTTCGCCGGGCGACTTTTCGATTCTTAGAAACACATCGCATGAAGTTCGTACTATGGTGGCTTAGCAACTTGTACAGTTGAGAGATGTAAGTATGCAAATATGAGATCGGGTTTCTCCAGATCTTTAGTAATGCTCGACTACGTCCACGACTACGAGTTACGCTTGATGACGCAGGGACTTTGGTCTATTACTTATACTTCATGGCGGTCCTGTGCAGTCGACACAAGCTACGCACTCGATATCAGGGTTAGCGGGTTAAAACGACTATAAAATATTCGACTCAGGCCGCTTTCGTAAGCGCAGTTTACATCCTTTGCTGTCGTGTCGAACGGATATGCCGGATGGATAGATCGACGTGGATCCTTACTCGAATCTTTATCGATTAATTCAACGATTGTTAATAGGGACATTTCACTATATACTAGGAACAGCAATACTACTGAGGTAAACGCAATATTGGTAAAAAATGAAAATTTTCAATCAATCGTTTCAGAAGGATATAAAAATTATGTACAGTTTTGCTTTATTTTTCTTATTTCTTACCTTTGACTATTATATTTTTAAGTAAAATGACAAATTCGGCACCGCAAAGCGTAGTCACCAGGTATCAAACACCTCGGAATTCGATCTGTCTAAATTGAATGAAATAAATTTTTAAAAAACAATTATTTATTCTACTGCTGGAAATATGCAGACCAAAAAAAATGTATGAAAAAGCCGTTTGCCTTCTCCGAATTACCAACCGTTTAAAAAATATCAATCAAATCTTCACGAAACAAAAGGTGTAATTGGCAAGAATATCTGCGCACACGTAAATAGAAATAATTTTAATTGATTAAATTGTGTCAGAATGAAATGTTTTTATAGTACCGACAATTTAATTCGTTTAACAAGTTTTAACTGGAAAAACGTGTCAGAGATTAAAGGGTCAAGATAGGTCAAGTTTCTGAATGATCGATCGTCCGAAATGAAAATAGACTGCACTGCGGTTCTTAGACTCTTATTACAAACATAAACACATGATTATGTATAACCATACATAAGTCTGATCGATAATTACATAAAAGATGAAATATTTTACTAATTGTATACAACTAACAAAATCATTTAACAAAAAAAGGGTATTTTTTATATGCAGTTAAATACATTTTGCTGCACAAACTTAATTGTTATCTCTGTAAAAAATTGTTTTTATTGTGACTGCTAAGTTCTAAACGTCCATGACACACATAAGGAACACATTCACCAATTGGAAACTAAATGTTCTACAATGTCTTTAAAAAAATTTACTTCGAGATGAAATAATTCATGAGGGGCATTACATAATAGTCATTAAGATGTTCGAACTTCAATTTGATTACCGTATAATAACTATTGCTTATATTTCGGTCATCACGTGTAATAAATATTCAGCTTCTTGATAACGTCTGTTTTTAAGAAATTTCCAACTTACAGAAGAGATAACTCAATCAATGTTTTTTATTTAAGGAATCACGGGTAAATGATAGATGTGGGCATTTCAAAATAAACTGTATAGACAATTATGATTGTTTAGTCCCTATAGTCAATACACTCATAGTCGGTCAGTATCTTTTTCCCTGATGACTCGCACATTTTAAATATTTGTATTCTGCATGGGTGAATCAAATGCATTGTTCGCTTGTGTGATGAATTTAAAGGTTATAATACTTTTGAAGTTTTTGTCCAAGTAATTCATATACTTGGGAATGATATAGGAATATCCATTTCGATTAAATATACGCTACTACAGTATATAACAATTTTCAAAATTTCTACTAACAGATGATTAACATGATAGATTGAACTATAGACATTGCTTTGAAAGTTCAATTAATTAAATAACATGATCTTTGACCTTCAATTACTTGTATATTTAAAAAATGCATTGGACCATATCTACAATTCAATATAATTAAGCTATAACTTCACATACTCATGCACATATGGTCAGTTCGCTGGTTCAATGTGTTTTTTTTTTGACAGATCGAAATTAATCTAGCAAACCATATGTAGCGTTGCATACAATTTTTTTTACAAAGCATGCATGTGCAGGATTTTGCGCTGAAATATATTTTATTCTTATATCTCAGCATGAGTGATTCGTTAAGGATGGCATTATTTGTGAACTGTCCAAAAATCACACAGAACTCGTGGACCGATTACAGATGTGATTTATTGTTAAGTGATGAATATTTTTTGAAACGTGGAAAAAAGACTGGCGTTATAAATAACATAAATATCGGCTGTCCGGTTCCTTGTCATTTGTTATTAATTTGATAATAAAACATCACACCAGAATGACGTGTCTTTAACGTATCGCATGCGACTTGTGTAGAGATTTTCAATATCTTAACTGTCGCGTTTTAGCTTGAATTATCGGCAATTGAATTACATTTTTATTGATAATGAGGCTTTTTAGTGTCGAAGGTTAAAAATCAATTTACTTACTTTCCACTTTTTTCACGTATCTTTAAAAATCGTTTAGTAGGAATAAACAAATATTAAAAAATGAATAAATAAACTAATCCTTCTACACTATAAATACTTACCTACAAATGTTATATCAGTAAATATACATTATGGTACATCCTTTTTTAAGTAGTAATTGCAGAAAAATATGAATTCAGTAATATTTCAAAGTGAGCTATTTACTTGTTACGAGCATCTTATGAATTGTGTCACGTTCACTTACAATTAGTATTCTTATATTTTATTCGTAAATTGTTGCGTGTCTCTTGTAATTGTATGCTGCATCTCCAATGTATGTACAGTAAACACGTTTGAGAGTCGTGTCATTTGACTTGTGCGTGTATAAATTATTTCCATTCCTCTGTAATTATTTAATTTCCGTTTAAGACCTGAAAGGTTTTTATTAAAATCGTACATAAGAATGCTATTGTTTATTATATAAACTGTATGTCATTTTCGCGTACTCCACTATTTTTTAATTATTTCTTTAGCGCCTCCACAGTGTGCCATTAAAGAGTCATTAATAAAACATTACTAACAATAAGACAAAAAGCTACTGTTGTGGAAGCAAGTATATGTTAAAAAATAACAGCAAAGTGATTTTAAAGTGTTGCAGTAGATTTATATGTATCTCTTGACGAAATCAACCATTTTTCAAGATATATACAATGTATATATAACCTCAACAAAAATGAACCGAGCACCATGGATGATATTATTCCTATAGGATTGATATATGAGCCGTTTATTTTGAAAGTGGCCTAACTCCATTTATCTTCAAATCGAGATACTTAAGGGTTTGCGTTTCAATGAATTTAAAAATATACGTATAGGATACTAATGAGTCATACTGCTTGAGTGTATCTAAGGGTGTTAAATTTATAGTTCCTATTAAAATAGTGGCAATTGTTAAGTGAATAATATGCGTTTTCTTATCAAGAATGGAGTTAGGCCACTTTCAAAATTAACAACCAGATTCATTATAAAATTTGAAGGTTCCCAAGTCCATTCAATATCATTTATATGGTGCAAATTGAAAAAAAACAATAATGAATTTATTTTACATATCTTTAAAACACTTCGGAAACATAATTTATGCAATTCAAAACATTTTCTAACTACATAACGTACAAAATTACAAACATAAATTTATTACAAAACAATTTACTACTCATCTACATTTTGTGCGTGTGTAAGCGATTTGAAGTAATCATGATGTTCCAGTGGTATGTATCGTAATAGGTCAATTATGTCCTTAAATTTTGCTGTTGTAATTTGTCTGATATTTTTATACAATGGTGTCAATACAATATTTTCGAATTTTTTTGGTCTACCCCGACGTGGTAATAAATTCAGGATTTTAAAGTTTTCATTCTTATTCATTGATGTCTTATATAAAATTTTATATGGTTCATTTCTGACAAAACGCATCCAACATATTTTCAACCAGTTTATCGATTCTCCATCAGAATTCTTCACCCGTTTAAAAATTGCGTCTTCTAATAATTTTGTTGACACAAAATCTTGTCTCATTTCATTTAAAATAAAATTATTACCTTTCCGACACTTTTTAATAATCTTGTAATAATCTTGGGGAACGAACAGTAAATTATTTATTTATATTATATTATATTATATTATTTATATTATTTCCTAAATTCCGTTTAATCTTTCGCACTTTTTGGATGTATGATTCATCGATCTTTTCTCCATTGTTATTCGTATCTTCATCCCCTGAAGACGAATATTGTTCAATAATTCTGTTTCTTTTTCGATTTTTTTAAAATCATTAGTTACTATTTCTTCTTTACAATTTATTAATAAATTTTAAGTTTTATATTAATTGTCGTATCCATATATTACACCATCCATATGTTACACCACACGTTCAAAATACGGTCAAGAAAAATGATCTTTTATGGAATATTTAATAGATCAAAACTAAGAAAGAGTATTTCCTTGTTAAAACGATGTTTTAAAATGTTTATATAATGTTAAATAGAAGAAAAAACAACAAAAATGCATACTAGGGTTGATATAATCGCCCATATGGTCATATATGGATGGTGTAACATATGGATACGACATTAATTAAACGTACTGGTTATTCAACTAACGCAATTGTCCAAAAATTGAGGTTAACTTGTAAATACTAGTTAGTTAAAATTACCTTCATCACTGCTTTCCGACATTATCACTAGTAAATATACAAATTTAAGTAGAAATGGAGTTAGGCCACTTTCAAACTAAACGGTTCAATTATTGAACTAACTCTGAAAGCTTATGTGTCAAGAATTATCGTATTTGCTCGGAATAAAAGAAAACTAAAATGCTTTACTGATAAATAACATGAATTTGTACATGTAACCATGGTAACCGGAAAATATTGAAAAACGCAGTTAGGCCACTTTCAAAATAAACGGCTCATATATATAATTAAAAATAATCACTGCTTTACTCGGTTGTGCTATTGGGTAATTTATAATATATTCATCCCGCGTCATTTTTTATCTGTAAATTTTTCAACGCAGGACTTTGAAAAAGTTATGGTGTTTTAAGAAAATATTACTTGACTTTTTGCATGTGAGTTTATAAAAAATGATTGCATATACCACTCGATACTATTTTTCAATTTTCACATTTTTATCTGAATTCCACATAAACAAGAATTTATCTTCATGAATTGAAAAGAACAAACTATATCACATATATTCTCTCTCCTGTGCACTCAACGCAATCTGTAAATTGCATACAAACAGAAGTTCATAAGAAGTAATTACTGAAATATGCATAAAAGTGAAAACATATACGTATTAATTCGCAGAAATACGTCAGTGGAGACACATTTAAATAATCGTCACTTAAAAACAGTCCGAAGGAGTATGAAATTCGTCTCGACTAACGTCACGACTTTGAAATTCATGAACAAACTAGTGAAAGGAAAGCGCAGGAAGATAAAGTTCGTGATGCAACATTAATTTTCTCACGAGAGACATTTACGTATGGTTAAATGCCACATTATGATAGAACGAGGACAATACAATCAAGAAGACCATAATATTTGGAATTAAATGAATTGTACTTATATTGACAATGTAGAGTATTCGTCTAGGTTTTTGCCAACGTCAAAATTGTGATATAGTATAACGGATATGGATTTGAATTTTACTAACCATGTATAGTTATGCTAAGAAAGTCTCGAGAAGATCTCATCAGATACTCGCAAATAAACCTTATATATTCCTAGCAGGTAAAATGCTCCATTTCATGTAATACTTTATGTTCTCTTGCTACTTCGTTAGAATAATATAACGGTGAAATATTGCACAAGGCCAACATTCATGATATGTATATACTTTCCTTCTGCCCGCTTTCTATACTACATGACAATGCAACAGAAAGAAGAAAGCTGGACAATGGTTTGAAGATGTAATAGTAGGCCGAAATAGTTTTGATGTCCAAATGTTTTGTTACTATTTCTCATTTAATATAGATGCCTAATCGTATACGCACTTGCAGTTATATAAAATTAATAGAAGAATCTAGGGTAAAAATTTAAGAATTTGTTAGAAATTCTTAATAAAATATGGAACTGACTGCAGGATGATAACTGTGATAATCAAAGGCGATATTAATTTAAGTTTTATTATAATCCCGTATTCTCAGGTTAGTGACAGTTTTCGTAACAATTTAACGAATACATTATACATTTGCATTTTGATTTTTATTTGCATAAATGCAACGCAAATGTAAATAGAAAGGACTCGATTGTAACGTTTCGTATTTTCAAATGAGGGTCTTTCAAAAATTTCTAGGTGGTTTATGAAGATCCCTCGTACATTAGAGAATGACGAATGACGTTCTTACTTTGTGACTATGTGTTCAATAAAAGCTCATCGATCAATCTCGCCGAAGACAACGTCGAGAGTACCGATGATGGCTACGATATCAGCGAGCATATGGCCTACCCCTATTTTTTCTAGTAGAGCTAGATGCGCAAAGCCAGGAGCTTTGATTTTGCAACGATAGGGCTTGCTGCTTCCATCGCTCACAAGATAAACGCCAAATTCACCCTTTGGAGCTTCTATGGCGGTATAAGTGGCACCAGGTGGTACTTGGAAACCTTGACTGAATAATTTAAAATGATGAATCAAAGCCTCCATACTTGTCTTCATTTCGGCACGACTTGGTGGTACTATCTTGGCATCGTCAGTCCTGACCTCACCAGCTGGCATTTGATTTAGACATTGGTGAATAATTCGTAGGGACTGACGCATTTCTGCCATTCGACAGAGGTATCTAGGAATGATTAAAATAATAAACTTTTTGGTGCAAACAGGAACATTCTTATTTATATACTGTTACAATGAGTTTTAATATTTTTGGTTGTGGGACTCACCTATCGTAACAATCTCCTTTCATTCCAATGGGTACATCAAAATCGACTAAATCGTATGCATCGTAGGGTGCGCTTTTTCTAATATCCCATTTAATTCCAGATCCACGCAGCATGACACCACTGCAGCCATAATTTAATGCATCCTCAGCATTTACGACACCAATATCAATGGTACGAGCTTTCCAAATTCTGTTTTCAGTTACAAGGTCTTCAACTTCATCCAGACGTTCAGAAAACTTAGTTATAAATTCATATATGTCGTCCATTAGTCCCAATGGCATATCCAAAGATACACCACCTGGACGAATATAAGCTGCATGCATACGAGCACCGCTGACGCGTTCATAGAATTCCATCAATTTTTCTCTCTCCTCAAACAGCCAGAATAGAGGAGTCAGAGCCCCCACATCCAGGATGTGGGTTCCGATAGCCATTAGGTGATTTAAGATTCGAGTAATTTCCGCAAATAAAGCTGTTTAAAAAGCGTTTCAATATATTTAATTATTATAAGCATGTATGTAGTGTCTACTTTCCATTGTTTATATTGAAGATTAAGGGTTAAGATATATAGGAGTATCAAACACTTACTACGTATGTACTTTGCACGTAATGGGACTTCGATGTTAAGCAACTTTTCTATTGCCATAGAAAAACATTGTTCATTGCACATCATAGATACATAATCTAGACGGTCGAAATAAGGCAAAGCCTGCATGTATGTCTTATACTCAATAAGTTTTTCAGTTCCACGATGCAGTAGACCAATGTGTGGATCAGCTCTTACAACAGTTTCTCCATCCAACTCCAAAATCAAACGTAATACACCATGTGCTGCAGGATGTTGTGGACCAAAATTAATTTGAATATTTTTAAGTCTGCTTTCAATTGGCTCTGGAGGTTCTTCGAAATTAAACTTCTTCCACCTAGCATATTGATCATTGGCGAAGGTGGGATTATCAAAGGATTTGATAAATTCCTCATCTGGATACCAAACGTTTGCAGTTCGCTGACTAGAAAATTAAGATATCTATATCAATTGAATTAGCATACTGTTTTGTAAAATATAATGTAGCCTAAAACGAAGTATAGTAAAATTTAATAAACATAATGCAGAAATTAATTAAATTAGATTGCACTGTGCGTTTAGGTTAATAGGTTATATTACGTAATCGAATGGAGTAGTCAGCATGATTAATCAGATTCACTAAATATTATGTTTACCTGTTATAAATAATTGGAGCTCTATTCCGTAATAGAGTCCTTCCGTCCAAAGAATATCTCGTAGAACTTCTTAGGACGGTCTTCAACACTGCAGCCGCCATCTTTCAGAACGGCTAATCCACATCAGCACCATATTGTAGTACCAATCTTGTTACATATTATTACGTGAATAAGTGGTCTGTGATATAGGTATCAAGCAAAATTGCTAAGATCTACCGTGTCACATTTTTTTCTAGTTCAAATAGTAAAATCTTGAGTCTGTAAGACTGATTAGAGATATATTTTATTTAAATATAAACGCAAAATATTGTAATATATAAACTAATAGAAAACGATGCCTATATAATTTTAGAGAGCGTACATTTTATACCATTGTACTAAATTTAAATGTTAAACATGTTTCGACAATTTTATTAATTCTAATTAACTAAATAGTTATATCCTGTATATTATTTTAAATATTTCAAATATAATTCACATAAATATATATATATATCGTTTCCTTGAGAATAAAAGATTATTTACCTTTAATGTTATATGCATAAGTTGTGTTACTTGAATTTCTCGCAATCCCTTGATATCATCCATATTAAAGTTTATTGTTTGGATATATCCTCCAGAAGAAATATAAGAATTGATGAATTGTCAGAACTGAGCTTAATTATATAATAACATAATATTATAAATTCAAGAGCAATGAAGCAGAAAAATATTGTAAGGTATACATTGACAGAACATTTGATGATCGGAAAAAGGTATGACAGTACCGGTCGATTGGCAGCTGGGTAAAATCTGGGTTTCCATAGGGATACTCTGGTGTTGTTTGGAGTCCAAGAAGGGTCTGAGAAACGGTTATAAATTTCATATCAAAGTATTAATATCGAAACCTTGAACCTGAAAAATAGAGACGCTCCAATTAAATTCCTAGCAATTTTGATCGAGCGAGGATGTCGTCACAACCTAGTACGATATCCATTACATCGGTATCTGTAGTACCTGCTCAAGAATGCGTGCCGGAATGGGATCAGAACAGTACAACAATTCTTATTGAGATGTATAAAGAACGTAAATGTCTTTGGGATCCGACCCATGAATTTTACAAAAACCGCCGTTTGCGTCGCGAAGCTCTAACAGACATGGCGAATCATTTTAATTGTTCACTGGCCGACGTAGAGAAGAAACTTTATATGCTTCGAAGTTCATTTAGAAAGGAATATAGAAGATGGAATTCTGCAAAGTTATCAGCAGGACCAAATAATACTTCTTTGGTAAGAAAACCACAATGGTTCGCTCTGGATCTTCTGATGTTCCTCAAGGACGACGTGACTAAGAAGCCATTGACATCTGTGAATCAAAATGATAATTTCGATGGTGTTCAACACGAATTTGATATTTCTACTACGGTGATATATAACAGATCTTTGTAATAATGATCAATGTCCATAATTTTCATGATGCTTGTTTACGAAACATTTTTTTATATATTTTTTAACAGGAAATTCAAAATGTCTTCTATTACGACAGTGAAAATAGTACTCTTACCTCTCTTGAACCGGGAGAAATCACCCTGGATTACAATTTACAACAGATACAAGCACCAGAGGCTACTCAACAATCGCCTGGCTCCCTAAAGAGGAGTGTCAGTTCCGAACCAAACCTCCTGGAGCTCACGAATAAACGACAAAAAACTCGGGACGCTGAAGATACGAAGTTACACGTTGTAAAGTCTTTCACTGGTTCAGATTCACAAGAGAAGGACGCTAATACTGCATTCGGAAATTTTGTAGCGGAGGAACTAAAGAATATAAAAGACAATAATCAGGTACAAGTAGCCAAATTGCGAATTCATCAAGTCCTATACGACGCAACATGCAGCTTTCTCAAAGTGCCTATACCAAGAACATAAAAAGCATATTACATTCTTTAACAACTACAGATTAATTAATAGACTGTAGTTCGGTTCTAAAAGTTTCTTTTTCTCTTTACTCAATACCACTTGGCACGTTACCACAATCAGTGCATGCCGTTATAGGTCCTTATTCTTTCCGGATGTAAAAATAAAACTCATATATAGATGTAAAGATACAGAATAAATCGCAATCGCTTATTAACATTATAATACAATATATTTTTCAGTTATTCGTATATCCGAACCAATGTGATATTGATGTTTAAGTAAACATAGGGTAAACTATTACTGATGATAAATCGCAGATATATCATTTGATTCGCAACGCTATCATAAAATTTGCATTTCATCATGGCGAGAGTACTGCCAAAAGTTTGACGTAAGTCGCGGTATTGGGTCTGCTATTTCGAGAGAAGGGAGAGGACCATTGTTGCTCGTGCTAGCCAAGATTCTGTGTGCACTCTTGGAGTCTAGTTAAATATTTGATTCAATGATCGCAAATAAGTTATTGATAGTTAAACGGTGACGAGATAGTCTGGCGACACTTCACGAATGCGCATAAAAAGACGATACATGTATAGAGCAGCGTAAGTTATCTTAATGCTGATGCGCTGGACAATTTGGGAAACGTAAAAGAGAACTCTTAGTGCATATACTTTACGCCAATTTTTTATTTAACTTATTAATTTCTACTCAGCGTATAAATACAAAGGTACAAAATTAAATATTCGTTAGCGTATTAAATCAACAAATGCGTCGAGCACACCAGAATCATGTTTTTTTAATAATACGATCGTGATGCGCTGATACAATTGTTTTTACGCATTATTGTCAAGTATTATACGTGGCCATAAATAATGATTAATACGAGAGAATAATACTGGGACCTCTAGAGGACCACGTGAGCTAGACTGTGAACGATTCATTCCACAGAAAATTATTGTCTCGAGGCAATAAGAGATTAAAGATTAATCGTGTGAATTAACTGTAGAATAATAAATCTGAACACATCCGTCTTATACGAAGGGAATAAACGCAGTCAATTATTGGATATAATATTCAAAATACGCATATATATAAAAACTGACCAGGAAAAGAGAAGAAACCTTAAAAATTCAAGTCATTCGATGACTTAAAATAAAAAGGGTAGAGAAAAAAGAAAAAATCGGTATTAACGTATGATAAGAAAAACGAGTAAATTATGAACGGTCATAGCTATAGTATATGTACCATTTTTAGTAAGTTATTACACATTCTCTTTGTGCGTAATTAACAATAAATAACGTAATAAATGAAAAAAAAAGAATTTCGTAAATTGGATTATAGAAAAAACATTAATAATGCCTCAAGCATCGCGATGATTAAAGAGAGATTAAACTTCTCTCACCTGGGCCAGAATCAATCATCCAATTCTATAAAAAATTAATGAAAATCGTAGAGTAGATAACGGTGCAAAGATTGCGGTAACTGGAGTCTTCTGACAATCTTAGGCAATTTCGTTCCGCACAGTTTGCGAACAATTAGTCTCGCCTGATGCGTCAGCGGCAAAGGAGTCCTTGCAGCTTCCATAACAAGAGCCTTCTGCGCATCTGTCAAGCTACTTGATCTTCTTATCATGCACGGATCGAAGCTCTCAGCGGCTTCTAGTAAAGCTCTCAGAAGCCTAGGCTTGTCCGCAGTATTTTGCAGGGAGTTTAAAATACCGTGAGGGTCTCGAAATTGGGTCTTTATAACAACGCGCGCACCATACTTCAATAGTAATGCGACAACTTCCACTGACGGATTCTCATTGGAAGCGACGTACTCAGCGAGAACGGGTCTCAAGGCGGGTCCGTCGTCGCTACGAATTACCAAATTGGGATCTGCACCACGTTCTAGTAGCATACAAAGAATCTCCAGTCTATTTGGGATGTTGTCAGCACAGGCAACATGAAGTGGCGACCCGATTATGGGTGAAGTTGCGTTCACATCGGCTCCTATGACGACAAATAAATCATTCAATGAATACAATAACATTTTATAGTCATCGAAGTGTGTCTGTGATCACTAACCTGAATTGAGCAACATCTCTACGATCGATGGATCTCCCTTAAGTATAGATATGTCTAAGGCCGAAGGTTTCTGATAGTCTGGACCAAGGTCTAGCCTGGCGCCCTGCTTCAATAGAAGATTTATTACTGCTGGATCACCACCAAGTATCGCGTAATGCAGGACCGTTCGATAGTCGTGTCTGGCATCGGCCATCGAGTTCACATCCGCGCCATAGTTCAGCAAGAGAAGAACGGACGACATACCCTAAGACGATATAAATTGAATTATACCAATGAAGGTAATTTAATCTAAAATATCGAATTATACAGACAATTTACTTACCTGTGGCAATCGAGCCGCTTTCATAAGTGGAGTCAGTCCAGCACGATCTCTAGTATTTGGTTGTGCACCAAATGTTAATAACAATTCCATACATTCCAAATCCAAAGGCGATACGAGATTAATTTCCGATCCAAAAAAGTATCTCTTATTGGGATTGGCACCAGCCTCCAATAAAGTTCTGGCCACTTCTATGTGCCGATTCCTGAGCGCGAGACGCAGAGGCTCATCGCAAAGCATGGTTCTGTAATTAGTTTCATTATTCTTCAATAAAAAGGCCAACTCAGTCTGCTTCCACAATATTGCTAACTCTTCAAATTTAAGATTCACGCTCATTACTTTGAAAAGAAAGAAAAAAAGCATGGAAGCTTATATATTAAACCTAGATCTCACCTGGGAAAAAGTTCACCAGTATCTTGGCGATGATCGACCTTTGCACCATATTTGAGAAGCAATTTTACCAGATCCAGGTAACCATGTTCTGCGGCCAAGTGAAGGGCTGAATAGCCGCACTCGTCCGTAGCATCAATATCAGCGCCCCGGACGAGAAGAAGCTGAGCGGCATCCTCGTATCTCTGCCAAACTGCATAGTGCAAAGGTCTTAATCCTTGAGTGACGGGTTCGTTGGGTTTAGCTCCGCAGGCCAATAGAATTCGAATTTCGTCCAGGGGTTGCATTCGAATTATCGAGTCGGCCAGCTCCCGCTGTAATGGGTTGGCGATGCACTCGGCCGGCATCTACGAATTGCGACATTATCATTGCATCACTTAATAGTTGCATTAACAGACATAATATAGTTCAGTAGTTATGAAGACTTCAGAGCTTCACAGATCATGCATCGCTATTTGATCTATGATGAATTTCACCGTGACACTTTTCTTTTATAATGCAGGCCAAAGAAATTTTGTACTTTTGAAGTTCATGACGACCAAAAATATCGATGATGGATGATTAACACTAGATTGCCCAAGGAAGTCATTTTGACTGCTTTTTAATTTCAATTACAAAAACAATTATGTATATAATGACACAATTTCTTAGAACTTTGTGACTTTTTGTACAACATATAAATGCGTTTATTAATAATTGTAGTTAACTCCCCCCTCCTTCATTTCCGGTATATATATATGTGTTATACCTATATTGCCCAAAAGCAGTCATTTTGACTGCTTGGGAAATTTTAAATAATCAAATGACTCTTATTATTGAATTGAGTAAATTCCTTATATGACCAGTTCGGCTTTGTATTGAAATAACAGTTTTCATTTTTTTTCGATTATCGTCACATGATAACATACAAGTACATGATAAATTGTCGATTTGGGCGTATACTTGATGAGTTGCAGTTGCTCAATAAGCTGAAGTAGTACTTGTTATTCGAATCTTTATGCAGTGATACTTGTTCTAACAAGTTGTTTATTTTATTTCTTTTGCGCCCTAAATTCATGAAAGAAATGTCGAATAGAAGTATACAACTGTAAATAATATGAAAAATATTAAAAATTAATTTTAATCAAATTTCTTTACACATTAGTTATTCTTTCACAATGCAGTCATTTTGACTGCTTTGGGCAATATGTATAGGTATATACTAAGTTACGGTCTTTCTAGTGTTATATATAATTAAGTCAATGCAGTTAATTGGAAAAACAAAAGCTAAGCAATATTTCCTATATGGAAGTTATCTAATGAATCCTTAAAATACACTGATTATTTCTCTTGAATAAATATTTCCCACTCGATTCTATGATTTTATTTATAAATAACGTTCTTAAATATGCCACAATTGAATGATAAATTTCACTAAGTTTCTTTCACAGAACCAACGTTTGTCCAAACATTTTTTAATTATTGTTACACCTATGTTGATGAAGTGTCGACTGAACCTTGACATGATTCTAGTCCATTTGTGACTGGGGCTTTTATACCCTCGTGCAAGATGAAACAGATTCGTTTTAAGTAAACAAAAATAATTTAAGTTTCCCACGTGATCTATTCATAGTATACATGAAGTACGTATATATGCATGATAACATGGCATGCAGACATTTTCGTGCATCATTATTTATATACTGGTGTACGCACTCTGATAAACCTCTGATATCTTTTACAAGCGGTAAAAACGGAATATCTGAAAAGCGAAAAATTAATCATCATTAAAGGTTTGTTATAAAAGACTATCAGCCTTAAATTTGAATTATTCTAAGTTCTAATCGAAATGACAGAATCAACTGTACAGTGAAAAAGTCATTGAAAAATGATACATCTAATATTCATTACATGCATATAGCATAGTAGTAAAATTCAATTTTCCTCGGCTGGTACAATGATGTCATCTTTAAATTTGGCATATTTCTAGCATCGTAAAAAATAAATAAACATTTGATAGAAAAAAAATGCTGAGGTATTATTTTCTTACTTTGCAAGTCAAAGTAGCTATAAGTAGGTATACATGCATTGCCATTTCTCAGTTCTTCGTGCTAAGCCAAAAGAAAGTCATCATAGCTTTTCTTAGCTTCAACTTTACGCGAAGAATAACCTATGTCTACGGTTTCCAAAATAATATCGCGCTCGTGGGAAAATGACCACGTGGTGTACCTTCACGTCGAAAAATCCCGAAATCATGTTTCGCAGGTTTGCCAAGAAACGACGCAATTTCGGCGATGATGCCGGAAACAGTGGGAAGCAATGGCCGAGTCTCGCTCTATCTGTTTAATGTAAATAGCTGATAAACGATCGAAACGCTATTCGTGATCCATTAAGATTTAAAAAATTTTTTAAAGTATGTTAAATCGGAAAACAGGCGTCTCTATTAAAGATATTTATACTTCTTTCCGCTAATGTTACGATAACTATTATTTTTCATATTAACTGTTCATTACTGACACCTGCTGCGTCAACGAAAATATTCAGCTGTGATCTAATAACCTGAAAGCTAAAAACAAAGGGCTAAAGAAAATATTTTTACAAAAGAATACTTTCTTAAGTACTTTTAAATTCGCTCATCATTTTCATTCAATTTCTTAATTGCTCAATTAATAATGTTTAGGAACTTTATTTATCGTTGAGAATTAGTTGTTGATACTAATTATATTTATCTGCTATTTTTTATCCACGATAACCTTTACTTTTTATATGTTACATTAAGCGATTACAATTCCCACTGCTAGTAAATCATGTGGTCTTGGAAATAGCTATGAGCGTCAATTTCAATTTTCGTTTTCGTCATTCGTTTTACATTTATCTTCTTTTTGCTTGATCGCAGGTGCATTTAAATTGCGACCTAGATCGCTCGTATTTCAGTGGCATTTCGACGTATAAGCAAGCAGGCCGGGTGCACTGTATTTGTATGCATCTACACAACAGTTTGGTAATTGTGTACTTATAAGAAGTCTCAAAGTTTGAAGAGTGAAGCAAACTTGCATCAT
This sequence comes from Cephus cinctus, assembly GCF_000341935.2. NCBI lineage: Eukaryota > Metazoa > Arthropoda > Insecta > Hymenoptera > Cephidae > Cephus > Cephus cinctus. The sequence continues at coordinate 1,143,585 of NW_014332821.1, forward strand.
TCCTCCCCACCTCGACTTCAAACAAAGCTTAATGAAGTGCAAACTGGAACCAGTAAATTTTCCAAAAAAAAAATACCCAAAAATACATTGTTATACAAATACTATTCTTGATAATAACACCATTATAAAAGCTGTTATACAAAAGCCAAGATAAATTCGCGGTAAGTAAAAAGTTTTAATTAAAACAAAATCGACGAACGAATGGAAATAAATGACGTGAGTTAGAACCAAAAAAAGATAACATTAACCTGTTCTTTTTTAAATAAAGCCACAAAAATAAAAATGATATAAAACTGTCACTTTTAACCAGACGTTATCAACGGCGCACCAATCGGTAAGAGAAAAAGGATGAAATCGCTAAAGAATCGCGAACTTCACGACACGTGCCAGCTCCAACGATATTGTCACACGAGAAAAATGCATAATAAATGGTCCTTTGCACTTGTTTACTCACATCAAAGATAGTGCGATGCTCCAACATGTAGAATTAGTATTATGAACTGCCTTCTTCGTCGGAAACTGAGTCCTATTTAAAGCTTTGAACGGCGATTCCGCCGAAAATAACACAAAGGGATCGTGCGAGAGCGTGCGCATGAGGGCTTCTTCAACTACGCACTTTTGCGCGCCGTCTTACATTCAACTTGACGCGTATGACTTCCGGCCTTGAGCTTTATTCGCACTCTATCCACGACTGTCACTCTCGCTTCTGAACGGAACAGAGAAAACTGAAGTCTCATCCTCGGAGACGTCCTAGTCCAGCGTATATCGAAGCGACACTGATTCCCAACATGAAAACGTGCTCAGCGCAGCTACTCCGTGAATGCTGAAGAAGGAATAAATGAAATTAAACAATGGCACAAAAGAAGATACAGTAGACTCATTGTTCGCATCTGTTTCAAACTGCTTAAGAAAATTATTGCGAAGTACGACTCGTCAGTCGTCTACTGTCATATCACATATTCGATCAGCTATCAAGTATGTTTGTTATACGATATCACTGATCAATTCTTAAATGCTATCTTGTTGTTAGACTTTTCATTAGGTCTTGAATGTACTATGCTGATGTCTATTCCTAAGATGTCCAATTGTCTAATATATTATTTGAATGTACAATATATCCAGCTGAAGTAATTATTCATAAATCATCCCTTTTTTAGATCTTAAGGATCTTTAAGAGACATTCCTGAACGACGCTATAAGTCATTGACATACAGACAGATCTGAGAGATCATTAATAGTAATTAGATCTACGACAAAGACCAAGTGGCCATTAAGGTTCTTTCCTGGCAGTGATCGTGCACCTTGATCAAGAGAAAGATCTCTGATTGAACACGTGTTTGCGCGAACGCAAGAGCGTCTTGGCAAAGCTCAGTGTCATATTGAATTATCGACATGAAAAAGACACTAGAGCTTGCGACAGAAACGTGTTCTTTTAAGCGTGGTTCAATTTTTTCATTTTCATCTTCAACAGTTCCACGTGTTTACGAGGCTAAAGTCCGCGAACGATCGGTTCCTTCAAGGCTGCCAAGGTCGTCACACCGAAACTGCACTTTGTTTTAACTTACCTATAAATAAATCGGAAAATTTGCCAGTCTCTTTGGAATTACAAGACTTCCATATTGCTAGGTTTACTTGGAAGTCGTGCAATTCGTTAGTACCAACGAGCTTAATTATATGTAATAGCTTTGTGAATTTTCATACGGAACACATGATGATCACATGAATTTTTGCTAACTTCGTTGCAAAAACGTACGCAAACAATAATATCTATCCATGCGGCGTTATTTGCACGAGATATAGTTTACTTTTCTCAGATTTCACATTTACGATTGGACGTCGAAGTACATCTTCTTGGGACGGCGTGTGACTTTCATGCTGTGCAAGAAAATGCAATATACGTTTTCCTGACGTCATTGTCAACATTTATTCCAAGTTTTTATATTTTTGTGAAACGTAGAAGCTTTTTTCTTGACAATGCTATTCACAAATATCTGCTAACTAGCTTACCATTTTTCCTGCAGTAAGTCATGTTAATGAATATTTATCTGTGACAAAATGAACCAGATGCCCAATAAAGGATTTCCGGATACACGTTAAACTTTGGCAGCAAATTATTTACAACATATTCTTTTTTAATTCGGAATCATATTCTACGTTGTTGTTGCATTGTTATCAGAGAAATTGAATGAGCAACTGCGCAATAGTTATTCTCCAACATCAGACGTATTAATATAAATCTATGTATTTGGCCTTATAGTGTATACATATAGTTCAGGTGTTTTCATGAAACTACACACCAAAAAGATGACAATAGAAACAGTATAAAGTGCTATAAATTAATTCTAGTATTATTAGAATCTCACTATTGCCACCTGCTCAGATTAAAGTTTACTTAAATGCTCGATAAACATATTATTGGAAATGACAGAAATAGTTCAGATATGAAAATAATGCTAAACAGCCACAGCGATATTTTTGTAATTACTTTTATTAAGAAATACTTTGCACTAATTAAATGCCTTATGTTGATAATTCATTATAATTATAATAATTATTGTTATATCGCTGCTCTATATATCTAAGTAGAAGCATGCTCCGCTAACACATGTTACACAATCTTAAAATTAAGTAATTTACTCTTAAAACACGATGTATCTCTCTTATGTCGTAAATGAAAATACTTGAATCTTAAGAAGCTGGAAAAAAATTTGAGCCTCGAAAAATACGTCGCTCTTAACTTACGTAATCTTAAAAAAAGAAGGAAAAAAAAGTAGGTGTGCCTCTGCGCATAATATACGAAAAAATCTAGAAAATGCCACTACGAGGGAATAGTCATTAATCGTCAAATTGATTATAGGAATTCTTCGTTATTTGAAATTTTATTATTATCACGTAACGAGTGTACGTTTTAAGGCAATCAATTTAAATGTTTCTCCTTTACGGTGATTTCGATCAATATAGGTTTCCAATCGTTTCTACTAAGAATCTGATCCATGGGAGGTATGACAAAATATTTAAGCAAATAGACAACTGTAACAATAATAAATTTGTCAAAAAATTACTTGACTGTTTCCCGGTTCCCTAAGGAGTATTAAATATAATGCCTATTCGATCATATTGAAATAAGTACAATATTAATCGCTTATGTCCGCTTGATATAAGTTTGTTTGGTACACGCATCGACACTAATTACGTCAAACGTAACACAATCGTTAACTTATTACTATAGTAGTATATTCTAAAAATGAAATTTTTACAAGGTATCAAGTGTCTCTTCAGTGAATCAATTAAATAAATAATTATGTTATTTCATCGAGTGTTTCGGAAAAGTCTTGTGATAAGACACTTTACATGTCCTGTGAAAAGAGAATCTAATACAAATTATTGGAATGTACATACGTAAGTTACAAGAATTTATTGAACTCATTTATATCGTATTTCATTTGATGTATTATTATCAATCAGTGTCGCACGCGTGTATGAAAATTCTTGATGTCGCTATCAATGATAATCATGCGCGTACCGGTTACAATTATAAATATCGTTGAGATGCTATATTCCTTTAAATAATAATAACCGATTATAAATTTGAATTTCCTGCAAAACGCATTCGCAACCAAGTATGTTTAATTGTAATGTGAATATATGTAGTTGCGTGAATTGAAATTTTTGGAAGTTTGTGGTTTTCCACGTGGCATTGAGGAAACGAGAAAAAAAAAGAATGAAATTCTTTTTCAAATGTTCACAAACATACTTGAAAAGCTCTAAGAAATATGAGTACATGAGCAATTTTTAAATAAATTTACAGAACAAAGAATCTACAAAGGAGACTGTTAATGTTCTCTATAAATATCCTAAGAAATGCAGCCACGCAGACCGTAGATTTGCAATGTTTCATTTTGAGGATCATTGTATATCGCTATGGTTGTACCATCAATTAATATAAGATTCATCTCGGTAACTGTGGAAAAACTTAAAATAGTAAATCCATGTAACGAACTGCCATTATTTCCAGCTATTGAAACTATCTACATATAGTAATACCACCGATAAGAGAAACAATCAAAAATGTGGCCAGTTTAAGAACTATTATCAAAATTAAATTACGATCCACGTCTACAATGGATGCTTACTTCTAAATGTTGCTCTAACAGTAATTATTAAGTATCGTTCACACTTCTTTGATTGTGGTTTAGTTACACGTTGTGAGAGTTTATGATACACATGAATATGACACGAAGTTTCGCTAAAAAATAATATTAGAAACACTCGGCATTACTGGTTAGCACTTTTCCTCGCCTAAATTCACACAAAGCACATTGTGTCATTAGAAAACTAATTATTCATCATTGGTTTGAAATACTGGTTCAATAGATCTGTATAAAACCTTTGTCAACTGGAACTCTTAGAACAATAATTTATACCGCAGAGCACACGGAAAGAATGCGAGCTACCAAATAACGTTTTTTTTTGTTTGACCATCCAAATCAGCGGATGCTTAATATTTACAAATATATATGCGATACATGTCCATAATCCTAATGATTTTTCTCTCGTTTACCAAGTGAAATTAATGTTTACTAGTTATATAACAACTAACGCTGTCTGTCTCTAGTCACTTATGTGCCATGCACAGTTCCAATTTGTTACATGGCATCTTCACACATAAAACTTACCGAACACGTAAGTATTAATATATTTCATCGTTATATCATTATTTATTATCACTATTTAATATCGGCACTTCGAAAACGGCATGTAATAGATATTCTTTAAAATACGTCAGGTTGTGCACTACATATTTCCTGAAACAAAACGCGAAATTTCCACTAGGTCGAGAATGAGATAATTAAATAGGGATGAGTCGAATGAAAGAAAGCACATTTATAGGAAGGGGGAATAAAATTTGAAAATTATTGTACGTTAATAATTCGTCCTCTATAGGAAATGAATAAGTATTTAACGAGCGCATGATCTTCTAATTCGTGAATTGTACGTAAACATTTGTATCGAAGTTTAAGTATGAAACTGCATTCTCAGCTCATCTACATTATGTATCTGACACTCTTTCCTGCTTATGCTCTCACAGTGTAATCTGATCGCGTTTATGGTGTTTTATGGAAAAATATGACTTTATCAAAATGCTATTTAACAAAGGCAATACATTGTACGTTTATGCTGCGTACACTATTGTTTACTGCCTTCCTATGAGAAAATTCTTTGAAAAGGCGATACCAGTCTTCATAAAAATAATAAAGTGAGCTTCTTGTCATTTTTATGAAAAATGGTGAGATTGTGTATCGTCGTTTACAAATTTCACTTTGTACACCAATACGTAAAAAGCAATAAACTACATAGGTCATGATTTCCTTGACTCTTGTGATGCCTATCAAAGCTAATGGTAAACTTTGAACAAATACCAGTCCTATTACAGGAAAAGTCGTTAAGGTGTATAGGTTATTACAATATACGGCAGAAAGAACTCACTTTCCATGATAAAAAGTGTCTACAAAAATATCTATATAATAAGGTAGAAGTTGCAGTTGCAAGCTAATATGCGTTTACGTACGGCGAGCAGGTGATCTTAAGTTTAATGACCGACCAAGCTTTTAATCAACTTGCAAGACTAAAAAATATATCAATATTCAAATTTCATACGCTTGTATATCCACTGCAGTGCTTTGGACGACACGTGCTGTTGCACAGTGATAATAATGTACGTACATGTTATTGTACACAAATTGCAACAATGGATTCTCTGAGTGAACTACGAACACGGATTTTTTTTAATGAACATTCCACGGCAATTCTAATATAATTGTAATCAAACTGAAATTTAGGAAGTTCTTTATCTCTTAGAAAAAAAAAAATTAATAAATTTTAGGTTACCAATGTAAGTAGAAGATCAGGCTGCGGCCTTGCATAAATCATACGAACGATCTTCGAGTACAACATTAGGAAATCAATATTGCTTATACTTATATAATAAGCAATCAATGTATTCTACATATACGTATATGTACTGGTCTATACAATTGGAAGAGTATACAAAAACTATGTTTCAAAATCAGCTATTGAAATTATACATTGCATGTTTCGTAGAAACAAAATGTGATGTTAATTAATATTATGTACCGTATAAATTGGCCAGCAGACAAATGTTTGATGTTTTACATACATCTTAATAATTTATCAATACACCAAATATTAAGAACAGTTCGCTCTGTTTGGATAATATATATAAATGAAATTAAATAAACGAGAAAAGCCATAAAAGAATATTTCAATATGATTCCGAGGTGTCTGTAATTTGCATTAATGTCGATTGCCTTATGCCGGGCCTCGAAAAAGACATGGAAATTCTTAACATACATAGGACAGAGCTGTTCAAGATTTCAAAAAAGTGAAATATACAAGTAATAGCCATATACAAATATAAGCTAGTCAAATATCTTAATAATCAGTTTGCCACTGTACGTTAGCATATTTCTTGCACATTGTGCGATGACCAGCACATTGCAGTAGATATTCATTAAAAAAATTATAAACAACTGCAGGTAATTGAATAAATGATAAGATTTTTAGTATGAATCAATAGAGCAAAAGGAAAAAGGTCAGTCTGGAACAGCTCGAATACAGCATCGCTCAATTGGTTTGTCTTAAGTGAAGTCTAAAAACTCACTACTCTGCACAAGACTACGGTAGACTGGAATTTAGGCTCTCTGGCAGGCGATAATTCATCATATGATAGGGTGGACTGGCCGGGCTACCTGGTTGACTGTTTACGCCGATATTGCTCGAACCACGTCCTCTTTTTCGCCTTTGTAAAATGCCCTTCCGCACCATGTAAAATCGGATTGTACTGATTGGAATCTTATACTTTTCTGATGCTACTTGGAACGTCATTCCACGTGCCACCATATCTGAGGCCTGTTTCAATTCTTCTTCTGAACGTCGCTGTCGTCTTTGGTACCCTGAGAAATAAAAAGACTTGTTTGGACTCTTACCCACGACCCAAGATAATATAGATATAAATAACGGATTTAAACATCTTTTTTTTTTTAGAAATTCTTGCTACACAAATATATAATAGTGCCTGAAAATAAAAAACGATATTCTATATATCTACCCTTCATCTTACCTTCAATAGCAGGGAATGGACTGCTAGGATTGCAGTTACTGGTGGGTACCATGCTAATGGAATAAGGTTTGCTTCCCTGTTGCTGAGTAAATTGTTCGTCTGGCTCCATTTTGACCATGCCTGGTGTTTCTGTGAGAGTGGCTTCGCAAGCACTTAGTGCTTTTTCCAGGTGCTGTAGTGCTTCGGTGTGTTCTATGTTCATGAAGTTTGATGAATTTGCATTTTGAGATACAGCGGGAGTTGTCGTAACAGAGGAATTGCTTGATGCATTGGAAGCGACACTGGATGTGCCCTCAAGGAAAGTTGCACTGCTTGCATCGTTTGAGAGTGTTTCATCATTCTTAAGATTTTGCATATCGCTTTTTGTGGGCGTAGATGGCAAGACGGATGTGCTAGTCTGTGGAGAACCACTTTCGCTGGGAGTACTATCCCTTCCCTGACTAGATAAGCCACGAATCTATATTAAAAAAAAAGTAAATTAAACTGTTAGGTACGGTAAAAATATGAATATTATAAATCTTTGAATAATAATAATTGCAATACCTGTAAAACCTCGGCAGCCTGCATGAGTTTGCCAAGCTGTTGCTGCTCGACATATACTTCACCCCGATACATAAATTCAACAAGGGCTTGTAATTCCCACATACGCATGTCTCTCAAAAATATGATGGGATGAGTGCAGGGAATTTCAAGTAGTAATCGCTCCAAGTAATCACTACAGGCAGACAGGACCACCTTGTGACATTTTATAGAACCACCATCGCATGCCAAGGTCACATCAACAAATTGCTCTGAACTCAACAATTTGGGAAACGCATTGTGCATATTGGACTGATGAGAATTCCAAGATACGCAAAACTGCTGGCGATCCCCACCCGGGTAATTGCCTGGGGTGGATAAACTGCTCCCCGATTCCATGATAGATGGTAAGACCCTTTAATATGTAACTCCTAGATCCGGGGTATGCCTAATACAAATAAATGATTATTGAATTTTATTGATTAGTTTCATTATTAACAAGAACGATGTATAAAATATTTTAAAATTGAAATTGGTATAGGATGAACAATGAAAAATGTTAAGTAATAATAACTTATGAAAGAGAGCTTTACCATAGTTCCTTACAATGACACAAAAATAAACATATAAAGTGGATAAGTCTTGATTTTAATTATGATAAAAAGTAATGTCCTCTAAAGATTATTTATGAAATTTCAAGCTAGAATATGAGTTTTACATGACAAATTATAGCATTGTGATATCTAGAAGTTAATTTAATATATTATTGTAAGCATTGTATAAAACAAAGCCATGATGCTACTTTTTGTTCATATACACTACATGAGTATTTCTTAAACAAGGGGATAGTTAAAAAATAAAAATATCAACAAAGTTCTAAGAGTCTGTGCCAAAAGCTATATATATCATATGCTAGACTCACAGGTGTATGAGAAAAACTGTCTAATGATACAATTTCCTGAAACTATTTATATCTTTATTAAAATTCCATATAGAAAGTTAAATTGTTAAATAATTCATAAGACCCATTTACAATTTGAAGTATCCAAGAGAAAACCGTTAATTATTATAAATACAATGTCTGAGTTACATTCACAATAGAAAATAATTATTGACAAATAAGACAAGGAAAATAAATGAAAAACCTAAAATGAGCAGTATAACGTGGTGTGCGATTAGGCGTTTAAAATATTGTACAATATGGCTGTCAAGGTACAGGAACTTGGAGCAACAACAAATTATGGAAAAAGACATTACCGCGCAAACAGCATGAGTAAATAATCGAAATCTAATACTCGTCTATATAATCAAGGAGTACTAGAAACTTAACGGTGCTCATTAACGGTAAAGTATCCGGTACCGAAAATAGCATTTAGCAAAAATCCGTAAGAACAATAAGATGAACGTGCGACAAAACAAATCGGCTGACAAAGGTACAAGCGAGTCTCACTGGAAATTAACCGATACGACAAGAATACTAGATCATTTCTAACAGTAATCACGTGCCGCGCCAGACTAGCGTTCAGGTTAGTCAAAGATATTGCCGCATTGTATTAGACGCACGGATCCCTTGTTATTGGAAAAATGGTGATATCTTTGCGGGAGACGCCGTCGGCATGAGGGCCATCACCCCCAGGAACGCCTTGAGCACAAGTTTCACGTATCTCCTTGTTTTACCGCACGCAATCACGTTATACACCACTCATCTAATGACATACCGATTGGAGTATTACTCTAATATCTCTTTTCACTCACAAGTGTCGACTTTTGATAGAATCCGTCAGGTTCTCACATGAATTTTGGGAAGAATCCCTTAAGAAAACATGCATCCGCCGAGATTTGCACTGGCTAGGGGAGCACGGGTGTCAAGGTGGGGGGTAGTAAGGCTGGGGGTAGCTTACAATTAAGTATAGTGGAACACTAGCGCCCCAAGCGGACACTCAAGAAATGTGGTGGCTTCCGAATCCACGATCTTCTGAATCTAGCCGGAACTTTTCAGATTTAATATTTTGATAAGTACTGATCTTATATTTATAATTTCTGCATGGAATAATGCCTTTCTTTTTAATATGCAAAGAATATTTTATTGATTTTATTAACAGTTGTGTTTCACAGGACGCATTTATTTGTTTGCATATTGTTAGGCATGCATACATGAAAACTTGCCCAATTTTAACTTTCTTCGGTAGAATTGTATATTCGTCATGAAGTATGTTTCACAAAGAAGATTCTCTTATAAATTATAACGACATCATTAATTATCAATATTTCTTTATATTGCATAAGCCATATGCAACCTATACTGTCCTTAAAGAGTAATGTTTATTGTGTACTTGATATTCACAGAAAAATTAACGTAACATCAATTTTGATGGCAATAATATTGGTTTAATTTTTTATATATTACCAACTAGTTGTGAATCCTACGCCAATGGTTGTTCTTGTTTCCGGCGTACCACGCGGTGTCGACTGTTACTGATTGTTTGAAATCTAAGAAATAAGACTTAAGTTATAATTCTTTTAGAAATATGTCAAAGATTGCTGGATACGATACGCACGACGATGGTCCAGGTTTTGTTGGTATAAGATTTTGTCAAGAATGCAATAACATGTTATATCCAAAAGAGGATAAAGAAAACAAGGTGCTGATGTACGCGGTAAGTTTAATAGAAAGTTTCATAACCTAAACATTTGGCGGGTAACAACTGAATCGTTTTAACAATTATTTTCAACTCCTAGTGCCGAAATTGTGACTTCAAACAACTAGCGGATAGCAATTGCATCTACGTAAATAAGATTATGCACGAAATCGAGTAAGTTTTTGTAATTGATTTTCATAAAATATAATGCACCACATTTAATGAAAATACTTTTCTTGACAATAAAAAGATACTTGACATTACTTTTCTATTTTTACAGTGAATTGACACACATTGTTGCTGATGTTATATCCGATCCAACATTACCAAGAACAGAAGAACATCCATGCCCAAAATGTAACCACCGTGAGGCTGTATTTTTCCAAGCTCAAACAAGAAGAGCAGAAGAAGAGATGAGATTGTATTATGTATGTACAAATCAACATTGCTCTCACCGGTGGACAGAATAAATTAAAATTTTTGTTGTTTATTACGTTAATGTATTTAATAAAATATTATCTAATTAATATATATCTTTGTATCATGTAACAGTAGTTATACCTAAACAATAAGTTTCCATGTAAATAAAATAGTATGTTTTTAACAATAATCTATATAAGAAAAAAAGAGGTTTTTATAAATGTAAAAATAAAGGTATTGCTACAAATTATTATACTACACTTTGATTCAATGTGAATATCATTTAGCGACTATGCTCTATTAGAAGTATGAAAACACAATGTTATAGAAGGAATGAACTTTAAAAAGGAAAAGAGTATATCACAAGATAATATTTTTCTAACAAAATCTATGATACTGTTCTTTATATTGCTACATTCGAAATATATATGCATGGTAATCTTCCAAAGATTTCGAAAAGAACTTTTGATCTGGCAACTGCAAGAGAATACTAATTACAAATATATATGGTACTAAGGGAGAACGTCATATCTGCTGCAAGTCACTTTTCCTAACACAAATTTACTGGCCTATACAACAGATATTCTAATCAGCACTGTCCATATGGAAATAATGCCTGTTACAAGCAGTCTTCATTCCAATTACTAGGTTTTTCTTTATGCTAGAAATTTAAACCGACTTCGACTATCTCCGCTTAAGCAGCAATAATGCCAATAGCAAAATGTAGTTGAGGGTTATGATGGTTTCATTTCAGTTTACCATTTGTTGCAATAATCTTTAGTTGCATTTTGTAATTTGTCTAGTTCATGATAAGAGCAAATAACACTATTTAGTAATGGAGTTACGATTGAGTTACTTATATCATTAGGCAACAAAATGTGATGACACTAGTTGATTAGAATACTGTAATGAGCGCGAAAACTTACTAATGGAACACGACTGAACACGACCACTCAGTGTAAGAACTGAAAGCGGTTGTAATTTTCGGTTTTCATAGAAAAGAAATAAATCCATTGAATGAACAATCTTAGATTATTATTTTCACATGATTGTGAGCAAATATGTGTTCTCTTGGAATCGTACTTTTAATCATTTTATTCCAAAAGACTTATGTATCTCTTTATATTTAAAACTTTGAATTCCATTGAAAAATATTCGCCATATACATTTAGTGTCATGTTCTAGAAAGCATTCCGTTTGATTTACGATTAAATCATAGAAGAGGAAGAAGATTTACAATTATTTTTACAAGGGACTGGCGCCCAAGCATATACATAATGGATTCGCCTTTTTCTGTTTCGAGACCTCGCGTAACGAGTCTTGCAATACCTCGAAAAGACGTATTATCGAGATTATCGAATTCTTAGCCTATGAGAAAGCAGCGTCCCTGATTATATCGATAATTCTCGAAGTAACGGAGCAATCGGAGCCCGCCACTGGCGATTGTTTTATTTTCTTGTGGCAAGTGGCGATTGAAAAAAAGAAGTTTGACAATATTCCGCCAAAAATGAATTCCGGTGTGGAGGAGAACACGCGAGTGCCCAAAGAACAATGTGAGAAATCTGGAGAATTATCACCATCCGAAAGGTGAGTCTCGTACTATGAAGTATTTTTAGTGATTATGATTTCTGCGGATTTAGAAAATTGGTTTACTGCATTCTGGAAATGTTACCTGTTGCTTAGGGGGAGCGCAGGTGCATGAGCGCGCGCGCACGTGAGGTTAAGAACCCTTTACTGTGGTTTTCACCCTCGTTTAGTTGTAAACTTCTTTCTCAACGACATTTTAATTAAGGACGTTGTGGAAAGTAGTCAAAGAAAGAAATTTATTCGGCAACCATGAGCGAGACATGCTGGTATAGCAGGTGGTGTTCCCTCCAAAATTGTATCTATTAGTAGTGATTATGATTAGTGAAAAGCTGATTTTCATCTATACTTCAGTTCACAGTGACCATTTTGGAAAAATGGCTCAAGCATTTTTGCTTTGGTGGCTTCGTTGAGCGTTACGCAGTTGTTTCAGTTTGTTTTGAGGCTTTTTACTCACTTGGCTATGAAATTTTATACCCAACTCATCTTATCCGCGTTATGCTCTGATATAATTTCGCTCCATTTCTGGTTCTCGAGAAATTTTAGTTTTCGGCTCTCACGTGCCGTCTAATCGGGATAGAGCTCCGTTTTGGTGATTCCTATAAATTCTACATTTGTGCTTAGTGTCCTGTGGATTTTAGTTCCGCATATTTCGATGTGAAAATTATTGTTTCATGTATATACAATTTTTAACTTTGGAATGACGCCTGCTGGATTCTAGCGAGACGCGTCGTTTTATTAGAAACATCTTTTGACCATTCACATAATTATACTAATTTATCAAATAAAATGTGTAATTACAACGTCTTTCATAACTGTTTTCACTATCTTATTACTATGCAGTGCACAAGTGCTTTTAAAAACTTTTATTATCAAGCTTTACATTGATTCTCTTTTCATTAAGTTTACTCTAAGCTTCCTCAAATCCTATACAATTATTTTTGCTGATATAAAAATATACTCAGACTAATCTGTAGAACAAGACTTCTTTTGATCCAATCTATCGCACAATGTATATAAAAGACCTTATCTATATCATCACCTTGCATTAGATTCTTGTGCTTTTAATACCCTATAAACCTTCTTTCCATTTTAAATCTGAATTTTTTAATTTGCAATGAGTAATGAGTCTTGTCCTTCACCATGGTGGAACAGGTTGCTTAATTATTTAAAGACTATTACATGACTCTTACATGACTATTACTGTAATATATTTTCTAATAATTTTTAGCAAACGTATGCGGTTGGATGATGGATGTAACAACAATCTAAATAGCACTCTAAATAGTGCTTCAAAAAATGGAGCAAGATGGTCATGCACTGGAGATACCAGTCTTGTGGAACCGGAGATATTAGAAGACATGGGGGTCAGTATGCTGCAGGATGAAGAAGTAAGCTGTGAGAGTTTAAAGAAGTTACAGTCACAGGAGTGCACTATTTCACCTACTAGTTCAGAAAGCAGCAGACAGCTGCCTTCTATTGATAATGGATTATTTGAGGGCCAAGATGTAATATTTAGAGGAAGTAGCTGTGACACCATTAGTATAGATAGGTATGTAGCCAAATACAATGCTTGCAGTCTGACTCATGTGTTTGAATGTAATTTTGTTAAGGTTCGCTATTTGTAAAAGTAAAATAACGGTAATAATAGGAACAATTATAATAATGCACTTATAACTGCTTTACTGCATATCACTTGCTGTACTGAATATGTTTGAAATACGAGACATATATATTTGGCCTTGGTTCAAACTTTTCAGTTAAACGAGATTATATGATCCATGCATCATTACAAAATAATAACATAACCAATGTTTTTTGTAAAGACTGGAACAGGATCCATTTGATCTCGAAGATCCAAATGGTTACCATACGAACATGGAAAATGAATCTGGCTATGCATCAAGAGTAGAAGCAGAAACATTTGGAGACACTAAGCAGAGTTTTAGTAAAGAGGATGTGGCTGATACATCTGATAAGAGTGACCTGGATCAGTTTTGGTTATGCAGGAGAAAGAGGAAATCGTCAATTGTAGGAGAGGATAAATTTAATAAATTATCAGATGAAATGATCCTTATGATTCTTAAATGGTTACCCAAGAAATGCCTGGTAAGAGATTACTTATTACATAACAATGTACTTTGTCTGCTTTTGTATCCTTAATTTCATAAACACGTTTGATTTAGGTTCGCTCGATGTTGGTTTGCAAAAGGTGGTGTCAGATAGCTCGGGATGAAGCATTATGGATTCGTTTAGATCTTGGTGGTAAGGTTCTAAATGAAGGTACTTTAGGTCACATACTACCACGTGGAGTGCAAATCCTGAGGCTTGCACAAGCAGAAATTGCTGATCCAATATTTCATCCAAACAGTGATGTACTTTTCGATGGCTATGTCAGCAAACTGCAATATTTGGACTTATCAATGTCGGTGATATCTCCCAGTGGCTTAGCGAGTCTTCTTTCCACATGTAAATATTTGAAGAAATTGTCACTGGAGAAGTGTACACTAAATAAAGCCTGTACGAAGGCAATTAGCAAGAACGCTGATCTGGAAATGTTAAACCTCACCATGTGTGAAGGTATCCATATTGAATGTGTGCGAGATCTAATGAAGCTTCGCAGGTCCTTATTCGATTTAACTTCATTTATCTCATACCTACATTCTCAACGTACATTTTGTTTACATAATTTAATTTTGTAGGCTAACTGCACTCAATATGGCTTGGTGTGTATTGGACTCGGAATCTATGGAATTCCTATGTGCATCGTTACCCCCATCTATAACACAACTCAATATTGCAGGTTGTCGAAAAACTATGACAGATAATAGTGAGTTTATATTCAATCTCTCAGCAGTATTTTATTATCCTGAACTAACCACAAATAATCTTTTTTTTTTTTCCTTTCTTTTACAGATGTAAAAGAACTAGTGAAAAGCTGCCCAGACATTGTTGAGCTCGATCTGAGTGACTGTACAATGCTAACCATAAACACCGTGCATAGCCTTTTGAATTTTACAAAATTAGAGCACTTATCACTTAGCCGTTGTTACAGTATTCCACCCTCGACATATATGAGATTGGCTTATATGAAGAGCCTATTGTACTTGGATATCTTTGGCCTATTGGAGGAAGCTACGCTTTCATCGTTGCAAGCAAATTGTAACGAAACTGCATTCAATAAGTTTCTATATAGTTCCGTTGCCAGGCCAACCGTGGGTGTTCGAAGAACAAGTATTTGGGGATTGCGTGTTAGGGATTAGATTGAAGAGTGAAAAGCGGTAATTATTCGAAGTTACTTACAAAATGGCACTGAACGTTGTAACCAAAGGTATACTAACCAACAAACGAACTGAACTGACTGTTTTAACCCGACATCTTTGCCTCAGCCAAATCATATTTCTTGGTTTCGAGTATTCGCTGAACTGAAATACACGACTGGTAATGAGCGAATGTTTGTAGCACTTGTTGGTATGATTGACTTATATTTGTATACGGAAAAAGGTGCTTGTGGAATACCGAGTCAGAATCAAGTAATATCCTTTGCTACTGGTGGGATTGTGTGAAAGTATTTTTTGAATGCATAAGTGACTATATGTAGATAAATCCTATTCGGCACTTAGACTATATTGTGTTCACTCATTTATTTCATAAAAAATTTCGCGAATATTAACTGAATCAATCATTTGTATTTAAGGTGCAGATAAGAGTTTAATGTTATGTAATTGTTAATTGAGAGATTAATGCAGGGCTAAATGAGAACTAAATGAGACAATAAGTGTGCGTTGTTTGGTAAAAAAAACTAGGGAAAATAAATATACGTTCTTTTGGTTGTGTTTCTCGATTTATAACTTAACATCGCTTGCTCACATGTACATACGTGCTTTTATCTGCACGTTTTGCGGTACGCTTCCACTTCTATTATATATGAAAATACAATCAGCGAGCAATTAAAACTGAGTAATTTAGGAAATTGTTTATTTATATAGAGCTGTAATAATTGCTTATTCTACGCAAAAGCATTTTTTCTTAGTCTCTTGCAAGACTATCAAAAAATGCTTTTTGTAATGATATCCTTTGTTGAGGATTTTATTGTTTGTGATTCATTTTTCTATATCATGATACTAGACGTAATATTGTACATTACTTTTAAGATTGGGGAAAGTTCTTCCATAATATGAAAAAAGATATAAATATTTTCTATTTGTAGATGTGAATTCTGTCTATTATGGATAACCATGTTAAAAACACGAATATATTATGTACATTGTATAAAATAAATCATTCGATGAAACGTGATGCTGCATTTAGAAACAACAGTCGATTATTTTAATGATCATTGTAATTGTTAGTCACGTGTACATTAAAAAATTTGCTGCTCAAAACTTTGGAAAATTTGCAATCTTTGTTATAACGCTGAAGAAAATATTGTTAAAAATAGCAAGGATGAATGATATGTATCAGATGAAAAAGGAGAGGTACTCGTGTAAAGAAAACTATATCTCATGCTTAATTATTTGTAAATATATTATTAAGTAACATCTATAATATAATAATGAAAAACCATTCATATTAATAAGTATCATCATAATATTTTAATTCATTAGTAAAACACTCAGTATGTATAGGTTTTCGTAGCTTTGAAGCGTGGATGTTTTTTTTTTTTAGAACAGTATCATGTAGATATTATCGCACATACGAACTGAGTCCCTTTCAATCGAAAATCACGCTCGATCAGCGTGACGGATATTTCCAATTTTTGTAAATTAAAAAAAATTCTTTCCGACGACTCTTTTCGATCACCCGTCGCTCTCATCTGTTGTGATCTTGTAGTAGTAAACTATAATCGGCTGCGTAAGATTTAACGCGAGGTAAAGCTGATATTTCCAATAAAAAAATGTCTTAGGCATTTTTACATCGTGATAACCTTAATCTATTCTCATTATTGCGGGTATATTGAAGTGGCAATCCTTTAGTCCATTATAAAATCGATCAAAATTACCAAGTACTTTGCTAAGTCTAGAAACTGTAATAATCGTTGTGTTTCGTTCTACAGGTAGTAAACTTTTTTTTCTTCTCATCAATTAGACTAAGGGAGGAGGGCACGGATTTCTTTTCGTTTTATACACTTTGAAAATACCAGCTCCCAATTTCTTCAATGGACATAACGTTCTTTATGTACTTCCTCCTTTCGTTGAGGACGCATCTATATTTATGTATCGTATTAAGCCATTTTGCAATTACTGAAAAATAATTTCCTCAAAAGCACGATCCTCTTTATCATTTTGACGAAGCACTCGATTCTTTTCAGTTTTTCTTGTCTGTCTCTTTTTCCTCGTCAGGACTCGTTTTTCTTTTTTTTTTTAATTTAAGAAAAATATAACAGCGAGAGTATTAAATATTACTGCCATCGGAAGTACAGGAACGAAGCGGCTAAATCCATAAAAAATCGTTCGCGTATTTTGAATACAATGAAGTGGATGAAAATCTTGGTAATTATTGCACTGAAGCCTGCGAGCACCAACTTTGAAAACTGTGTCCTACAGACAAAGCCCACTTAATTTTTATGCAATTACGGTATAACCGATAAGTGACTTTACACACGCGCACGGCGCAATTTGCAAAAAGCATTAACATCCTCGTGACGAGAAACAAAAATTTGCGGAAAAAAAATCTTTCGCTAGACGAATTAAACCGACCTGTTTACGATAACCACTACCTTTACATTATGTCACATGCCGCGATCATTAATTTGTCGTCTATAATTACACCCTACGTGCACATCATCTGTACAAGATGAATCATTTCGTTTAGTGTCTTTAGTTTTCTTTTTCGTGGTCTCCAATGTGGAACCACGTCCCTGTATCGCAATTTTTAAAAAATATTTATACACAAATGGTACGCCAATTATTCACTGAACAATACGCGCCTATGATCTCGTTTAGATTCATTAAAAAATACATTAGAAGTAATAGAGAACATGAAACAAGTCGTGAGATCAATTTCATTTTACGGTCGTGGAAAAACAGCGTGTCCCGAATATGGCACATCATATCACGTGTTTTCATTTAAATACATATATGTCTATATATTCACCATACGAACGTAGGAACGTTACGATCCATGATCAGAGTGATCGTGATCTATTCTATGATTAGGATTTAAAAAAAAAGGAATAAAGCATTATCGACACGCCGATCTGTTCCTTTCAGAAAGAAATTTTCAATACGTTAAGGTAGTATGGTAGAGTTTAGCTGAAGTCAAATCAATAGCCATATATAATTTGTTAAATTCTATGAAACGAATAGAAAAATTTATTAAAAATGTGAATTTAATATTAGCAAATAATAATTAACTTGACGGTACGAAAATTTTGTTGTGAGCCAATAGACACAGCTTATATAGCAGCTGTAGCACATCTTTTGATCAGGCATTAAAAAATGTAGTGTCAACTTTATAGCATAATTCTACCATACTACCTTAAAAACAACGATTCGCCGAGCGACGTATTCACGACGACATTACAACAATGAAAACATATCGTATATCATATTTTCTTTGTCCTATATGTAACTATAATAATATACATTATAAACCTCAATGTAAATACCCTGGAGTCTACATCCCTTACGCCTATAAAACAAAACTTTACAGGAAAGCATTAGCAATTTGATGTGCCATGCCATAATGTCGCAACATGGAACCGATTGACAGTACTCTCCCTACTCGCATTAAACCTATTATTTACAAATAGTTGGAGGAGCTGCAAGATCCAAAATGGCGAATATAGTCATATCGATGAATTATTGCACGGATTGAGACGAAGAAGAAAAAATTAACTGATCGTCGTTTATCGTGCAATATTCTCGAATGTACAAACTCTATTATGGTAATACTATTTTATATTATGCCATTTGGTTAGAGGCCGATCGGATATCGGGTTGACAAGCGTAATATTATCGATTTTGAAAAAAAAATCGAAACTTGACGGCTCCTCTCGAAAATTCTCAACTAATAGTGTACAACTCGTAGCCGACATCAAATACTATTATGTATACTCAGAGTATCGATTCAATTAATTTACAATTCACGCAGTGAGTGTCCATTCTCTTTCTTTGTTACGATCAGCATTTAAGTAAAATAGTTTGAGTCAAAAATATGTGTACTTTGTCATCATGGTTTTAGGTTTGCTAAAATGAATATTTCGCGTTCAAGACGCTTACAGTTACATCCCCACTCATGAAGACGTTATCGTTATTGTATGCTCTCTTTCCTATAGTTCCACTATGATTTACTTCGATATGTCATTTGTTAAATACATTTTCGGGAATACGCGGAAACAGTGTTTTTCTTTTTCTTTCTTATTTCACGTGAGGAAAATTAGAATTGTCGCGCTAGTAATCTACGGAAGGATCGTCCCTTTACCACCTGATTAACGACTGCGCGTATTATACTGTAATAAATATACATCAGCTGAACAATATTCGGATTATCAGGATTACTTGTCCATATTTCTCGACTAACAATACATTTCGTAAAAAAAGTTCCATTTTTACAAGTTACTTGGATATCCTTAGGTGATTGTGTGGTATAAATTTTCTACTTTTTACACACTTCTCTACAGAGAACGTTTGTCGGACCACAACTAATTGAAAATGCATATGCTTAATTACGGTAATCGTAATAGTTTTCTAAGTACATTTCACTTAATGCACAGACACACTAGCGAATACGGCACAGTCAGCTTTATAAATATTATAAATTCTCTCTCTCTCTCTCTCTCTCTCTCTCTCTCTCTCTCTCTCTCTCTCTCTTTCTTTCAACCTACAATCAACACTCACTTCATATAATATTGGCCCCAGCACCCTTATTTTATTATACATCGTCTTAAGGTACGTTCACATCGCGATCACCTAATGCCAATAAGATACTGGTATCTGGATTAATAGCAAACTTTGATATGTGCGTCAGACTCAGCCATCGTATCCTAAAGTACAATAAATATCATTTGAGAAAAGTAAGAGTGTACACATATGTATACTACTAACTCCTTGGCGTACTTTGACGAGTCTGACTAGTGATAAAAATTTTGGACCAAACATAAATATCATGAGTGAGACTCGTGGAATCAAATGCGGGCAAAACATAAATATCACGAGTCATAGTCCTAGCGGCTGGATCCGGATTTCGTCGAGCTAAATGGTATGGAAGCTACATACAGAGTGTTCGTTATGAAACGCACGCAAATTCCAAAGAATACGTGTATTTTCATTTTTTATTTCATATATCAAAATTTCGAGATAATCAAGATTGAAGTTGCAGTAATGCGACCAATCAGAACGCGTTTATACGCGAGCGTAGATGACGTCGCGAGCCAGCCCGCAAGGCGTGCTTGCAGGAGGCCAATAACACTAAGAGTATCGTCGTTGTGTCCCTGTTTATCTGCATGTAATTGAGTAAGATACAAGAGACGATACTCTTAGTGTTATTGGCCTACTGTAAGCAGGCCTTGCGGGCTGACTCTGGACGTCATCTACGCTCCGTTTAAACGCGTTCTGATTGGTCGCATTACTGCAACTTCAACCTTGATTATCTCGAAATTTTAATATGTGAAATAAAAAATGAAAATACACGTATTCATTAGAATTTGACAAGGAATGCAACGATGTTACTACAGTGCGTTTCATAACGAACACCCTGTATATTTCTAATTCAATGAATCGGTCATTAAGTACGTGAAAAAAATCTGGGGTTAATTAAAATCTAGGATTTTCTGGAAAAAGAAAAAATGAATTCTCAGTAGAATTCGCTAACTGAGTCTAACCTTGGTTTAGATTTCTCCCAATTTCGACGTGAACGCACACCATAGTAACACGATTCCTCACCAATTCTAGCTACAACGCGGCCTTCGCGTGTGTAAATAACATTTTCCATCGATGTTACGAGACTTCGAATTTTGAATGATGCGCTCAGATATTCACTGCACCAAGTACGTAATCGATCGTAAAAATCAGGAACAAATACGTCCCGATAAGAACCGCACATCGTATAAGACCATTCACGTGATTGTACAATCAGCATATTCACGAATAAAGTAGCATTTCTGATCGCCAATAGTGCTTCGTATGATTGTAACAGCAAAAAAAAAACGTATTTCTATGTATACATATAATATCATACTTTGAAGATTGAGATCGTTCCAATAAGAAAACTCATCAATGCCTAAAGTTCATTGAACTTCAGGATTGCTTTTTTAAAATCATTAAACGGAAACTGGATAAAGTAAACTTTTGTCTATATACAGGTACCAGTACCTCTTCCATTGCGCTTTTTAAAAAGAAGACTCATACGAACGACACAAAGAACACGTCATTTTGTAATCCGCCTGGGAACAATCAGCTGATCCTTTTAGAATGGTCATTGGCGGACGGACTTTCTAGAGAAATACGAGACGTGCAAAGTGTGAGGATACTTCGAGTTACCGCGAGCTCTCATCGATCCCAACGAAGTGAACGAGTGCTTCCGTTTCGAGCGCACTCGCATATATCATTCATCTATTAAGATGTAGATAAATAAATACGCAAGTGCGAAGAAAATGCATTTGAAAACGTGCTAGCGTTTATTTACATGCATCCGCAAAGCCTCAACACCCTGACTGACTGCCGTATTCGCAAGCTGTCGTGCCGCGTACCCGTTTACTTAATCGTCTCCATTTCAAAATACACACTTCCATCCTTAAAAACCTATATGATTAGTGTTACTTTCTCCGATCTCTAAAATTATGCATTACTATACAGAGTCGCCGTTAGAGGCTTTAGGTTCATCGCCATCATCTCTCGATGTATCGACTTAAGATGGCGCACGTCAAGACGCCGAATAACGTGAAGTGGTCGTTCTTCTCTGACGCCCAAGAAATCGCCGAGGATGTCTCGCCGCACTGAGCTGTAAAATATATTAAATTTTGACTTAACCCATTCCTTGTGTAAAACTTCGTTCACAATACGTGGAGACTCACAATGGTAGGCCTGCCTTGTGTGGTGAAAACACTTACCATACGCTGTGAGGTTGACTTGCCACACGTGTTGGTGTGGATGAGATATTCTTGGGCTGGGATGAGAAGCTCTTGGACAGGAGGCGAGATGTCCCGTTACGGAAAGATCTGTGCTTGGGGTTACGGAAGTGGGTGTAGTGTAAATTAGACAATAACGTCCTGCCTCTGTACTCGCCACTAAGTAAACTGTATCATTTTCAACCCAGGTGCCATGGCAGGAGTACACTGAAAAAGAAGTTGAAACAGAATTTTTTACTCAGTAAAAAAAATTCTTCACTTATATGAGAAAAATGAAGGATGCTCATCAACCATTTTTTATATAATTTTGTATATATGTAATAGAGGTTTGATCTTATACTATATTTAAAGAATGTAGAGAGGACTCTCATAATAGAAGGGAAGGAAATCGTTTACCTTCTTCGCAGAGTTATTCCCATGGTAAACAAGCATAATTTATGAGAATCTAACGTTTCTCTTGTGAGGGTAGAAGTCGGAAGCAAAGCTTTCTGGATAAAAGTGTGACAATTTACTCGAGTCTTTCAAGTAATTTGAAATTGGACATTCTGCAAATTCGAAGAGGTCACAAGTTGTCTAGTAAATAAATGCTAAATAAATAACCATTCGCCGGTTGTACGTGATGTTTGGCGAAAACTTCGGTGTAACCGTAGTCTCGTGAGTTTTCTTTGATTTTACGATATGGTATTTCACCAGAATTTCGCATGTGAAAATCACGACGTTTGCTCCGCGTTAAGGACAATTTGCAAACTGCCGAACGACCTGAGGATTTCCTGTATGGATAAACAGTCTGTACGTCTAGCGAACGTGACGAGTAAGCTTTTACGTATAGAGAAAAGCAAGCTTCTCTTTTGCTCGTGGTCTGCATTATTAAGGAGCATTTCGCTTTTGCGGCTTGTATCAGACACTTTGCTAATTCTTACAAACTCAGAAAATTAAAATGGCTGTCCAAAGTTTTTTCTATTTTTTTTTATGGTAACAAACAGTCATATCACAAAATATTGAAAAGTCTCGAATAATTATTGTTGATATTTTTAGTACATCGCGCTGATGATTCTGGGAAAATTCCGTGTGTCGACGAATTGTGAAAATAAAAAAACGAGAAGCACGACGGAGAATGTATCCCCTAATAAATCCGTACGAATAATGCCTTTGGATTCCTTGGTCACAGATTTCCTATATCGCTTATGGATTTTAAGATACCCATTTAATAAACATTTGCACGTGTGGTGACGATTACGGAAGCTTGTCCAGATTTCATGGATGTAGCCGGTCCATATCCCTGGCCAAGTTACATCCACGCAAGCGTTCTTTGGTTAAATTCATCCTGTATAATATAGTTGGTGCATTTTGTAACACTCTGTGTATATGTGGTTAACAAGGGGGTAATCACCCTGTTAGAGTAACTGCACGTGGATCCCAGTTGGCAGGGATCAAGAGACTCGGTCGAGTCTCGCGCCAAGTACAGGCAACCGACTGTACAGGGTACAGCTCGCAGAGACTCTTTACTTGAGTCAACTCTGAATGTGTTTGCAACCTGGAACCTGGAACCTGTGTTTGGAACGAAATATCTTATTAACCGCTATACACGAGAAAAAGTTATTGATACATTCACTATAGGAATTGAGGGTTCTGAATTGATTGCCACCACGTTCAATACGATTAGTGTACGAGATCAGGGCATATTGAGATGGCGAGCGAGATGATTTTCTTTCAGTTCCGTCGTCGTCGTCGTCGTCGTCGTCTTCGCACGTCCATCTACTTTTTTACACGACAGATAGCGCTCACTGCTTTGCCTTCCTGACCTATTTGTACTCTGTATGGTGTTAGTAATTTAGGAATACACAACACAATCAAATACACTTTACACGTGAAGCTACCGTTCATACCAAACTTCCAGTTAATATAAGGCTGCTTTCACAATAGTACAGAATTATTAAGGCTTTCATGTGGAGCGCGTGTATGTGGGTGTATGTATATGTGTTCTTCGCGATAGTTCCTCGCATTTTAGGTGACAGTTTTTAGAGATACAGGATGTCCAAGTGATCCTCTCTGTAGTTTCATGCATCTAGGTGTCAGACGTGGAAGTTCAGGGTGTCCAGGTGTTCCGCTTCGTAGTTTCTTGTATTTAGGTGTCAGACGTGGAAGTTCAGGGTGTTCAGGTGTTCCGCTGCGTAGTTTCTTGTATCTAGGTACTGGATGTGGAAGTCCAGGGTGTCCAGGTGTTCCGCTCCGTAGTTTCTTGTATCTAGGTGTCAAACGTGGAAGTTCAGGGTGTTCAGACGTTCCGCTCCGTAGTTTCTTGTTTCTAGGTTTCGGACATAGAAGTCCAGAAAAGTGTGCTACGAGCGACGCTTTGGCGCTTCGCTCAAACTATAGTATCCTCTCTGTTGTTCGCACGGGCTGAGGTACGTAAATAATCCAGCACACTCTCCTCTCTTACGTTTACCACACGGCTTCATCAAGCTGGTCACCATTAACGACAATTATATGCATTGAAGATTACATTTTCTTTAAAAATTTGTATATATCTTTATGCATTTCTAAAAAAAAGGAGCTTATAAACTAAATTTATATGCCATTAAACATTTTCGACAGCGCGATATATTTTTCTGATTAGCGACATCATAATGCATTCACATTTTATATCTGTGAAAATATAGATTTCAGTGCTTAGAGCATCTATGTCCCGTTGAGCAACAAAAACTTGTGATATCCCTCAAAAAAGCACTTACGTGTAAAAAACTACGCCAAGTACAGGAGTGCTGTGTATTCCTCTAATAAAAAGTATTGATATCAGATTATGGAGGCCAAGTACATAAGTCACTACATGTTTGCCTATTATATGATCTAGCACTGGCCCATCATTTTAATTGTATTTTCAAAATTTCTTATAACGTTTTCACAACTCTTTTACATTACTACTTCTTCCCGTAGTTGATTATGATTTAATGGTCATTTAATAATTAATAAAACTGTAGATAATTCCTTATCGAGTACTACTTGGCGGGTCCGTGCATTTCTTGATATAGATTTGCGCTCATTATGCCATTCATTAAATTCAAAACCAATGTCAACTTTCTATATAGAGCATATTAACAATAACTCGTCAATAATAATCACGGTAGAACCTTAATAACAAACATATGGTATTAGAATACTATTAGTACGTTCAAAGTAAGTACTTTGGAATTCCTGGCACGGACCCGCCAAGTAGTACTCGATAAGGAATTTCTAAAGCTTTATTAATTATTAAATAACCATTAAATCATAATCAACTACGGGAAGCAGTAGTAATGTAAAAGAGTTGTGAAAACGTCATAAGAAATTTTGAAAACACAATTAAAATGATGGGCCAGTGCTAGATCATATAATAGGCAAACATGTAGTGACTTATGTATTTGGCCTCAATAATCTGATATCAATACTTTTTATTAGAGGAATACACAGCACTCCTGTACTTGGCCTAATTTTTTACACGTAAGTGTTTTTTTGGGAGATTGCTCTTGCGCCACGTCCGCTGAACTTGTTTAGTGGATAAGGCCCAAGTTGTGGCTGTAACACGGTGTCTTCGAAGCAGCCGGATGGGGTCTTGATTTCCCTTAGGGCACACTACGGCCATACTCTTTCGTTCAATGCATCTAACTAGCGGTTGACCTTCCTCTCTTTCTATTTCTTACATCTTTCGTATCGCTAAGGGCAGTCTTTCACATCCTTTGGTTTCTGCGATTGGTACTGAGAGAGTGTGACATCTAGTTCAAGATATACGTAGACTTCTGTAGTTATATGTGATTATGAAGAAGGAGGGTAGATAAGATTATCAGATGACTGGATTGCTGAGTACGTGGACGAAGAAATAAATAAATATGTAATTTACCTTCATTTTAGTTCAGTTAAGTGCTATGCTTGAAAACTTAAGCGTAAGACGAATAGATTGCAATATAATTTAAAAATAATCTTATTTGTGATAACTATTCAATTGTAAGTTGAAACTAGCTGCTTAACTAACTAAGCGCTCTCAGTGTTTGCATCCTGTTTCAGTAGATGTTCAAGGGCTAAGTATTCTAAATAATTCCACCCAGCCACGCATACTGCGAGTGGCATCCCAGATCTTGAATATGTAATTCTAGTCTAATTGTATTGTACGGGAATTGTATCCTTTGAAGCTTTCAGAAATGGTAATCGATTTGATCCTTACCCTACGTTACCCCGAGTCTTGTATCCAAACCTGTTCGCCTAATCTATATATGATAACATTATTAAGATTGAAGGAATGTAGACTGTTATCCTCATACGTGATCCTCGCTACGTTTCGATGCTTGTGAGTAAACCTACGAGATTGGGTAACTGACAGATTTGGTAATAGCACGCGTCACGGGAACAATTTTACTGTTACCCGCAACATCAATAAGAAACATCAACAACATCTATGTGAAATGGTGAAAGGATTCTTGAAATTTTCATTCAGGGCATATCGGTATCTGCATCTATATGCTAGGATATTTATGTGACCACTTTGAAAATTGTCCGATCTCTGGTAAAACTAACCTATCTTTGGATACGTACCTGCCTTTCTTAACTTGTCAGCTGTACTGTAATCGCTCGGCAAGGTTCGAAAGTACTGGTGTTTAATTTCCGCGCGAGTTCAATTAGCGGCACCAAGCCTGGCAACGCCCCGAGGTGAATTGCCACACGAGTGTCCGCGTTAATTCGAAATGCCAGTCTCTGGAAACTGGCAGGAACGTTGGCAACGCACGGTATAGTATCGGCTAACCTGCCGCAAACTAACTATTGTCGGTTGCGGTAACTTTGTACCGGTGAAGGGTAATCCGATAAGATGTTCCAGGCAGACGCGCTCGCCGCTACATCCTGGAGCGAGACATCGAGTGAACCATCTCAGGATCGTCCTAGACGTCAACTCACTAGATCTCGTATATAGTATATGCGGTTCTTGCAATACAATTGACTACTTGGTCTTCTTTTAGGAATGTTCAGCAGCAATCGCTGATGCAAGCAATCGTTATTCCGTACCTGGGGCAACCTAAAAAAAGCGGGTTTATTGCATTCTCGAGGCTTGCCCCATGACCACTTATCGGTGATCAGCGTTGGATTCTGCGACAGTAGAGAATTTCAACCCCTTCGGGATGCTAGAGATGACTTTTCAGGATCTCGAGACGGTCCACGCGGGACAGCCTGGAGTGTAAAAGCGATTTTCCAGGTCCGAGACTCTGTCAGGAGCAGAGATCCTACGTGGTCCTCTCGAGTTACTTCAGAGGTCAGTTCGCAACTTGCAAAGCTGTGGATCTGCTACAGTTTGGAGAGAAGGCTTTTCGCGGAGGAGACGTAGATAGAAACGATACAGAATACGCAAAGCCAAGTAAGAGAATTTCGAATGGTGAATAGGGAATAACGTACCGAAGGTGGTTTCATCCGAGCAGGTTGTGGAAAACTCCATGCTGTCGGGACTTCGACAACCAATATGCAATCCGCGGACATTGGCATGATCGCACCGTCTTCTTGGTGACGATGAGGGGGACGATGCCTTTACTTCCGGAAACTCTGAATCGACTTCTTCCTCTGGATTTTGTTCACTTTCAGGAGCCACTACCTTCTCCATGTAATCGATCGGACGGGATTTCGTCGCTGAGATAACTTCGTATCGGCCAAAGTGAGGGCAGGTCCGAGATAGTGGTTCGGATGCTGAAATATTTCAATGTGATAAAGTCCTGATAAACAGTTGCGAGGGATCTTCGAAAAGATTTCTGTCAACGATGTTCAAACAATTTAGCGTGGTTACCGTAATGGCCGTTGCTCGTAAAAGCGTTAATTAAAAAGCAGTGGATTATTATGTTAACTTTGTCCTAGTTCGAGGTCGAAACACTGCATCGAAAAGCTTTACGTAAATCTTTCACGTAAATCCGAGTGGATGACCGTCATAAATTTACGATGCACTCGGATATTTCACGTGCCGGTAAAATTGTCCGCCATGGCTTGCGAGCCTTAATGAACGTTCGACACGATATGCGTCACGATATAAGACGACATAAAATTCAAATGCAACGATAAATTCCGCCTTAAGAGCGACTCTTTGTTACGTTCGGAATTGTAACTCTCACTTTACGACGGTTTTCTCGTATGATCCTTTATGTCACCGTAAACTTTTCCAATTGATTGTTAAATTCCGCCATTTGCAACTGTCTCGAACTCTATTGTTATTGCAACGATAGTTTATCGCATCCTCTCGAACGATTCGAGATAAAACCTAATGGTGCCGTTATGACCGATCTTGAAATGTTAACGGTTCGATCATTTGTCGTTGATACACCGAACAAAAATAGAAAATCAAGGTAAAACGAAGGAGGCAATACACTGAGCAATACTAAATCGTAAAAATTAAACCTGAGTACCTACCAATTATACGGAGGAAATAATTCCATTGATTGATGCACATCAAGTAAAGGTATCGTATATCATGTCATAAACAAGATTCACATTGTATGCTCACTACAACGAAACATGAAAAAAGACTAACAAACAAACTAAAAATAATAATTTACAAGAATAACAATACATTTGACGTATTTCCTGACGTTTCCATTATCTGCTGCAGCTGTCAATTGTATTTTCCAACATGGCGGCGCGATCGTCACGCTCCTCCTGGTTAACCACTCGAAGCACAGTCCATTCTATTTAGGATTGCGAATGGAAGCTCGTTCGACGGTTCTTGCCATGAATAGATACGTTGATCTCGGTAAGTCCCCAAAACAGATGACTCGTATTAAACCCACTTACTAATGAATGTCGTGTACGGTGTTGCAAGCGGATTAAACGCATTCGAACTGCATGCCTCGTCTGGTTGCTGTGTCCAACGTTCCGACTGCTGCATTTCAATCACGTAGCCATCCCTCTCATGGAAGATGAGGCATACATATCCATTCTCGCTGAAAATGACATACGATCTGATTAACGATAAAATTCATGGAGTTATAATTATAACACGAAACAGAGTGCTCGTGGTGTTTTGAGGTTAAGAAGCTCAAGTGCTGAGAGCACATGACAGGAGTAAGTATCGGAAAAATGGGTGATTCGTAGAATAATCAGCCGCGGTAGACGGCTGCGTGAATCTTACAAGAAAATTTATCATAAGGTGACGTAAGGGGGAAAGTCTGTGCGTCGCAGTATACCTACTAACGTAAGTTCACGTGAAAAAGAATGAAGAAGCTGTACAACGTAAACTGGGAAGGGTCGGAGGCCTTAAATCTCCGGTTGCCACGAGGGCGGGGGATTAATATTTTATTTTATCATAGCGATTCCGCGATGGCGCGTTAAATTTAATACAATTTTTTTTATGTCGCGTCTTTATTACGAATCCGCGCGTTGCCGAGATTTACGTTACTCGCGAAAAGGCGATTGCCGTAAATCTCTCGACTGGTATCTGCAATTTATCCATAAGTAAAAATCTCTTTGCATATCACGGCTTTTCCGTGCGATGCAATTCTTACAGGCTGGACCGATCGGTACCGCGTATCTTGCTCCAGGCCATTGAACCATGTTGAACAATAAATTATGATTAGATCTTCCGTTCAAAATTATCCCGTTACATTCTAAATGCAATAGGGGATGATACCAAGAAACCACGAAGCATCGAAGATATACAGTACAGGGTAGCTTCCTCTTGCGTAGCCCAATATCGTAGCTCAGGATGATGCAAGACCACGGTTTAATTAATTAAGTTGCGCAAGGGGCATTTACATAGTGTTTTCTAAACACGAGTGCATCCCGGAATGCAGTCCAACCTAGTAGTACCAGCGATCCCCTGGGGTGCAATGGCGGTTCTTACGGAC
Source organism: Cephus cinctus (assembly GCF_000341935.2). Taxonomy (NCBI): domain Eukaryota; kingdom Metazoa; phylum Arthropoda; class Insecta; order Hymenoptera; family Cephidae; genus Cephus; species Cephus cinctus. The sequence goes on from NW_014332821.1 coordinate 1,173,798, forward strand.
CAGTACCATGCCACTGCATTCCCTGCCTCGGCAGAAACACCCACAACCACTATTACAGCCATTGCCACTATTTCGCGGTTCTCATATGTATATACGGTCCCTTATACTCACACGTAACCGTCAACTTCATACATACCGAGTGGCTCGACGAAAATGTAACCAAAAGCCCAGTCCTATCTTCTTCCAATCTCATTTACGTATACTGCCATGTATTAGCTTACTTCACATAAAAGTAACCACTTATCCATCTAGCGATGACATTTTCCTCTATTTACCTACTATTTTCTATGTGGAAAAACAGATCCGCTCTTTTGTATTAAGTAAAACTGGGTTAACCTTCCGTAATATCTGCATGTCCCACCATTCTATAGAACGACGAGTTTTCAACGGCTTTCAACGCTCCACGAGCTTCACTGATTCATCTACACTGTAAAATCCACCGTCATCCGAAGGATTCTCGTTAGCCTTCAAGGAGTACGTGAGTCTCTAATCGCGATGTGAAATCTACGGTAATTTAGCTTTTCTAACAAGGATGCACCAGTTCGACGTACAGATGTAAGTCTTAAGCGTTCACTTTTTAAAGGGATTGAACGAAGAGGCCGAAGAGTGGTGTGTAAGTGGTGCTTTATGAGTAAAGTTCTTGGAGAAACAGCTGTAAAACTTTACACACCTCGTACCGTTAACGTCGCATGGATCTAAATGCACAGTGAATTTACATTGGTACTGGGGGGGTCACCCAGTACGTAGCCAGCTACGCTCAAAGCAAACTGCATTCATTACGTTGTTGTTTTCCACGCAAAGATTTACTTCCCTACTTAGTTGTGCTCCCGTCTTGCATGCTGTTTGCGACGGGAATGCGGTGCAACTAGTAGAACAGCCATTCCGTCCTGTGATAGGAGCCTGAAGAATATTATGCAACTTGCTATGATGTAGTTGGGCTCATTCATCCTGGAGCTTGAGGGTACACCATAAGCATATACATATATATATTTATATTTATAACAGTACCAACGCGTCCAGAACAAGTATTCTCTCCTCTTTTTATCCCCGAGATTTTCATTTCTGTTTTTGCCATCCGTGTCTTTTATTGTCCTGTTATTTATTTTAGCCAGCAGAGTCTCGAGGCTAATGCGATGCCTCCATGATAGATTCTCTTCTCCTGACGAATTAGAAGATTTCGCGTATTCCACTGGGTATACGTATGATGACAGTTACGTTTTTAAGATTCTCTCAAGGCGAATCACGACAGATGAGATTAAACACGCATTACGGCATCATCGCCGTGGCACAATGGGAATACTGAACCGGGCTTATCCGCGATTGCAAGGACTTAGCTCGTCTGCAGTAAAACTGGAAATAAGACGCGAGTCTGGTGCGCTTCCGCTGCGGCCGAGTGTAGGAGGTTCTTTCCGGATTCTCGTTATGCCAAGTGGGTGTTTCCCGTTTCACGGCGAAGGCTTACTTAATGGATTTCTCTTGCGAATACTGGAAACTTTCGAATCGAGAATATTCCCTGATACCGGCAACCCTGTCAGATTCTTTCATTTATAATCTTAAGCTAAGGAAATTGCTAAATTTGAATATACACGTATACGCACAGTGTGAATGTAAATTTTTCCCTAAGCAGTGAGCAGGTATACGCCAGTATTTCTGAGGTATAAAATAGACGTTCAGGTCGGCCTTTGCTGTATTGAAAAATGTTTAAATTTTCAGGTAAAACTGGCAAAGGTCATTGATGCTAAACTCAACGTGGACCAGCGGACTACTTTTCTCAGCTTATTGAGAAGAACGAAAGACAAGTTGCTAAAACTCAAATACAATGCCACGTGGAATGTGCAGAAATCAATACGACAACATGAATTTTGAGACACCCACTATAGTTATAGTCTCACCTCAGGCAAGAATTAGACAAGCACAAACGATGGACCAGTCTGATACGTGAGTTTGAAATATAATTCCTACTTACATAATAACTTCTTGCTGTACTCGCCAGAAGGAGGATACTCATGAAACTTTCCATAGAGTGTCTTTTTTTTTAAGAAGAATATACCGAGCTTATTGATTGCCCAGTCTTGGGTTCTACGTATACTTAATCACTCGTAGACACCGAACACCATAATTGAAGCAATTATGTTAGCCGTGATTGTGCCAGTGTAATTAGGGAGATCGCTAACATTAGTGGCTGCAAGTAAGGTATCGTTATCATAACCATAGACCACAATTAGCTCGATGACTCAAGAAGGTTTTATCGCAGACAACTCATCGATATTTTCTTCCCATCGCGATAACTCGGCTACGAGATTTCGTCGTGTGCCGTTGATAACCCGAAAAATAATGAACGCCGAAAAAGTTTACAAGGAGCAGGATCTATTAGAAAACTTAAGGTACCCATTGACGTCGAACGGACTCGTACAAGACGGGTATCTCCAAAAATCAGATCCTTCACTGGTCGGATCCGGTCATCATAAAAAAGTTATCCGATAGAACGGTTACATCATGACCAATTCTGGCCAATGAGGGACCTGGTTTTTCCGAGATATCTATCTTACACGAATAGTTCGTTCGACTCAATATAAGATGTTAAGAAGATAACTGTAAAAAACTGAAAGCTTACCTAGTGGTCAACACAGTTATTCCCGTGGGGATAACTTTCTTTTTTTCATCGTGATCAAAAGTCACAACAAGGATTATGGATACAGTGGCATATAGTGAAACTTTTAATAAGAATAACTAAAAGAACAGAATGTTCCAGTTATCTGATAATGCTTCTTGCATTCATAGGCATCCTTGAATATCCGGATACCGTGGTGCTCGAATATTCAGATGGGCGTACCGGATCCCATTATTGGTACAGTTCGCCTGGCATAGTATTACCGTAACTTCAGGATAAACAGCGTCACCCCTTACTCTACGTTACTTTCACAAGCCATTACGTTTAAGGGTTGTTTCGAAAGCCGTTCGCATATTATATATATGTGCAGTGAAGAGTAGCGATTCTTGTGAAATACATTGGCCGATGTTCATCTGCCATCGAGGACGAAATGCGTTATAATCGTAGCCCTTTACTGTATACGTAATATATATTCTAACAAAAATGTTACAATAAACTCCTCCCCGTCTCCTGGCTCGGGGTCCCATAGGCCTCGAGTATAGCGTCTTAGAGTTAAGTATTGTTAATTGCGTTTATTTAGTGTTTTAGGCTTAGTGTATTTAGAGTTAAGACCCCCTCCCTGCACCCTTCCCTCCCTGTCACCCTTCCCCGTAGGGCACTGGCTCGGGGACCATCTTCGAGGACCCACAGCCAACACCAGCAGGAAGGACATCAACGTGGACCTGCCACGAGGGAACAGCATCCCTGAATGGACCGCGAGAGCGGCTACGTCGCCGAGGCAGCGGAAGGCAGGGATTGCATGGGCAGGAGGAACAACAGATGATCGAGACTCCGGTGGGATGGATGCCCCGCCACCACCATCACCACCAATACATGCAGCCCCGGTGCAGTCCCGTCACACGGGCAGGAAAAAGTCCCGTGTGACAGCGGCGGAGCCCTCTCCCTCCGAGACCGCGGACGTGCCCGGGAGGATTTGACAGGCCTGGAGGCCGCCATCTTGACCGGCGCGCGCCGGCAAAGCCAGCGCCGTGCCACCACCACGAGGCCCTGGAAGGCCCGGCAACCCAGCTAATTTGAACCAGACCAATGCCCTGCCATGCCGGAACTGCCGACCAATGCCGGAGCGCGTAGCCCTCTCAGCTGAGCAGCCCTAGCCAATCAACGAGGCCCTGGAGGCCCACGAGGACACGGACGACCGGAAATCTTATCACTTCGAGCCAGGCCCTAGTAGCGAACGAGCGAGAATTTAACGTATGCGAATTTTGAGTGCGAGTGAGGGAGTGTGGAGTGCGATCATTTGGATTATTGTGCTTTGGATGCTGTATAGTGTTTTGAGTGAGTACTATTGTTGCGTGATTGAGTTTTCCCTATCTCCCACCTTTTCCCCTACCCCTTTTTGCTTTTGCGTTCTAAAAGATTGAGAATAGACTCCCTTTTGGATTTGGCGAGCCGTCCCCACGTGGACCGGCCTTTTTGCGTAGTAGATCTTTTGAGTTTTAATCTGGCCTTCCGCCAACCGCTCGAGGCCAGTGGCATATTGCGTGCGTCTTAGAATAGTTTGCGCCCTTTTTGGAAAACCCCCGTGCCCTCTTCCTTCCCTTTTCTCTCTTTGCGTTCTGATACCGAGGTAATTTATAAAGTAGCCATTTTGCGTTCGGGAACCTTCCTCCCTGAGACCCCCTCACTTCTTCCCCTGCTAGCCGTGCCATTTCGAGTTTGTGTAAATATTCGAGGACCTTCTGAGGTCACTCGACGGTGCTACGCCGAACAAGTAGCTGGCGC